>NC_037672.1:171725605-171816682 GCF_003255815.1 Theropithecus gelada | reverse complement strand
GCCATTCTCCTGCCTCAGCCTCCGAGTAGCTGGGACTACAGGCGCCCGCCACCACGCCCGGCTAGTTTTTTGTATTTTTAGTAGAGACGGGGTTTCACCATGTTAGCCAGGATGGTCTCGATCTCCTGACCTCGTGATCCACCCGCCTCGGCCTCCCAAAGTGCTGGGATTACAGGGTTGAGCCACCGCGCCCGGCCTATTATGTTAAAAGTTAAGGCACTAAACCATTTCAATCAAACCAATTATTCTTCTACAATGCCTTGGAGATTCAGTGAATGTAATGAAGTAATGACATATAAAACTCAAAAGAAGGTAACTAGTAAAATAAACTCATATAGGCAATGAATAAAATACAAAATATTTACATGTAGGTAGAGGGAATTGAAAACCATGTACAAATGGACAAAAAATGCATAGAATCCCTCAATGTTATGTCTAATATCATACATTTGCATTTATAGAAAATGATATATGGTGTGTATACATGCAAAGAAAAGAAATTGGCAAATTTTTCAATAACTACTAAGATTAGCAAATCTTATTACCCACTGTTCAGGAGCTATAACTGAAAAAACATTTTTAGACAAATGTTCTTATTTGGTATTAACAGATTGTTTTACTTATATTCTTCAAATTATGTAAGAAATGTGGAAGCTAGCCATTAGAATTCGGTTTGTCACATGCAGTTTTGCCAGAGTTTTTTCTCTCATGTTTATTGGTGTTCAGAAGTTTAATAATTACTGTATTACTTACCATAGATGATATTCATGATAGGAATCCTATGCCTTACAAGCACAACTTGACTTTGTATTTATTTTCTGCATTACTAAAAAAAAAATTACATTCACAAATATTGACTGAGCCTCATTCTATGTAGTGTTAAAGAAAATAAATAAGGGAGTTTTATTTTTTAAAACTTATTATTTCCTGGGCTGTGTCCTTTACATTTTTGAAGCCAAAAAATATATTACACAGTTCATTTCTTTTATACTCAGAATATTATGCTTTTTGCCTTTATAACATTAATTTAAAACATATAGATAACTTTATTTGAATAAGCTATAAAATGCTTACATTAAAATTATATCTATTATGTATTTCTTTTTTAATTGACTTTTTTCTGTCACTATTATTTATGCTTTATTTTGACATTGCATTTTTTAAAATTTAATTTAATTGTTTTTAACTTCTAGGTTACATGTGCAGGACGTGCAGGTTTGTTGCATAGGTAAACATGTACCATGGTGGTATGCTGCACCTATCAACCCATCACCCAGATATTAAGCCCAGTATACATTAGCTCTTTTACCCAATGCTCTCCCCCACTGCCCTTCCCCAAGAGGCCCCAATGTGTGTTGTTCCCCTCCCTGTGTCCATGTGTTCTCACTGTTCAGTGCCCACTTATAAATGAGAACATGCAATGTTTGCTGGTCTCTTCCTGAATCAGTTTGCTGGGGATAATGGCTTCCAGCTTATCCATGTCTCTGCAAAGGACGTGATGTCATTCCTTTTCATGGCTGCATAGTATTCCGTGGTGCATATATACATATACACACACACACACACACACACACACATTTTCTTTATCCAGTCTATCATTGATGGGCATTTGGGTTGATTCCATGTCTTTGCTGTTGTGAATAATGTTGCAGACATTGCATATTTTTAATGTTTTTCCTTTTAGATAAACATTTGATACATTTTCATTGCAAAAGATTTTCTCCACTCAGATTATTACAATGAATTCCCTGCTAATTATTTTTCCTTTCTTCATTATAACATAATTTTCCTATATACTACTTTAAGAACATTTACAAGTGTATTAGTTGAAAAGTACTGTAATATCAGAAGAATTGTGATAATTTATGTTACAGATCTTCAAATGGTACCCAAACTCTTAAGTGTTTTGTTTTATGGATGATACATTACCTGTTGGGGGGATAATGTTTCATTAAACTTATGCCTAATCTTGTGTTCATACTATCTGAAACTATGTACTGAATTCTTTTTTGTAAGTACAGTAGTTTGGTTGTAGCTGGGAGTTGCTTTTAACTTGAAATCTGGAATTGTTATACTCTCAATAATTGTCACAAATTTTTTACTTTGTAAAAGAAAGTTAACTTCTCAATTGAGAAACTTTATTTTAACCCCTCCATTTATTAACACCCTTAACAAATTAGGCAGCCCTTTTCTATACTGGATGATTATTTCAATTACAGAGTTTGTCATAAGTATTGAAATTTTTATTTACATTCTTGTTTCTTCATTTTTTTAAGGGCAATGTCTTGTTTTCGTTTACATCAGAACCTTAAAACTTACTGAAGTGCCTGACACAGATATAGGATAAAATTAATATTTAGAGTTAATGAATAAATAAAATGTTTATTTCCATTAACAAGTGATGGGGCATCTTTTTTGGTAAGTTGGAATTTCTCTCCAGTGTGATCGATTTGCCTTCATGTGATATTAACAGAACTGATAAATGACCAACATAACAATTCCGCCTGTTTTCCTAGTGAAGAATATTTTTCATATTAAACAGATACCATTGAAACAGATGTTCCTGCATTAGGTTCTCAAAACAAATGAAGCATGGCCTTGATTTCACACATGCAAAAACAAGTGATTCACAAAGGCAGTTTCAAATTTGTGGTCACAATGATTAGTGTTCTACTTGTTACAAAGAATTTGATTAGTCATTTTCTAGACATTTTGAAATTTTTAGTATCTGGAATATTTAATATGCATTTTCTTTTCTTATGCCCTGTAAATGTTTTAAGAGGATGAATTTTTAAAACCTTGTAGAATTTTTGTGTTCTAGAAATATGATTTAGTGTGACAAAGATCTTAATTTGCTGAGATAGCAAAATGTTTAAGAAAACCTCAAGAGCAATAAAAATATTTTTAACATTGGCTGTAACTGGCCTGAATTCAACTCCCAGCATTGGCACCTACTCTCTTATTACCTTGCAAAAAGTCATTTTAACTAAGCTTTAGTTTGTCATCTATAAAATAAAAGTTGCAATCTGTTTCCTATTCATATTTCATTTCATACATTTTTCTTTGCTCCCAATTCCTTTCAAAAACTTTGGTTTTTTAAGAATCCCTTTTGAAACTTCCAATGTTATTTACGGGAACATTTGCTAACTGTAATACCATTTTATTTTTTCCACAGAAAACCCCAACAATTTAAAGGTTAAAGATAATATTTGTATTTCATTATTAATATAACTTTGAAATAACAGCTTTATTGAGGTATAATTTACATTCATACCATAAAATTCACTCTTTGAAAGTGTACAATTTAGTAGTTTTTAAGTATATTCATACAATTATGCAACTATTACCACTCTCTGATTTTAGAACATATAACCACTCCAAAAATAGACCCTACACCATTAACAGTCACTTGTCATTTCTCGCTGCCTCTGGCTCTTGGAAACTACCAATCTGCTTTCTCTCCACGGACTGACCTATTCTGAACATTTCATATAAATCAAATCACATATATGTGTGCTTTTGTGACAAGTTTCTTTCACATAGCTTAATGTTTCTCAGATTTGTGGTAATACCCTTATATTTAGAATTAGTTTTATGTCTAGCAAATATATGTGTTTATGGTTCTATTTTTAATTCAGTTGACTTTATTTTTCTAGAGCAGTTTTAAGTTCACAGCAAAACTGAGTGGAATGTACAGACGTTTCCCAACTGTATGAAATTATAGTCCCTTACTTCCACAGAAGTATAGCCTGTGTCATAATCAACATCTCCTATCATATAAATACCTCCACTCCCACAAATATGTAGTCTGTGTCATAATCAACATCCCTTACCGCAGTGGTACTTTTTTAATTTTTACAAATGATGAACCTACATTGATAGATCACTGTCACCCAAAGTCCATAGCTTACATTAAAGTTCATTCTTACTGTTGTACCTTCTATAGGTTTAGACAAATGGACAGTGGAATTTATCAACCACTGTAGTATCATACAGAGTAGTTTCACTGCCCTAAAAATCCCTTGTCTTCTGCCTATTCAGCCTTCCCTCCCTCCACCCCTGCCATCTACTGATTTTGTTATATTCTCCATAGGTTTGCCTTTTCCAGATCTCATATAGTTGGAACCATACAGCATGTAGCCTTTTCAGACAGGCTTCTTTTACTTAGTAATACGCATTTAAGTTTCCTCCATTCTTTTTATGACTTTATAGTTCATTTCTCATTAGTGCTAAATTATGTTCCACTATCTGCATAGAGCACACTCCATTTATCCATTTGCCTACTTTTGCAAATATTGGAAATTATGAATAATGCTTCCATGAACATGTTTGTGTAGGTCATTGTGTGGACATAAATTTTCCTTTAAGTAAATATGAATGAGCATGGTGGCTAAATGATATGGTAAGAATATATTTAGTTTTTACAGAAACTGCCAAACTGCCTTCTAAGGTGTCTGTCCCATTTCACATTCCCACCAGCAATGAATGAGAGTTTCTGTTGCTCTACATCCTTCCCAACTTTGGTGGTGTCAGTGTTCTGGATTTTGGCTTTTCTCATAGGTGTGTAGTGTTAACCCACTATCATTTTAACTCCCATTTCCTGATGACATATGATGTGGAGCAGCTTTTCATATGTTCACTTGCTATCTGTGTATCTTTGGTGAGGTGTCCGTGAAGATCTTTGGCTCATTTTAAAATTATATTTAATTTTAAATTGTTTTCTTACTGTTGAGTTTTAAGAGTTCTTTGTATATTTTGGATGCCAGTACTTTATCAGATAGGTGTTTTGCAAATAATTTCTCCCAGTCTCTGGCTTGTCTTTTTATCCTCTTTACAATGTATTTTGTAGAGCACACTTTTTACAATTTTAATAAAGTCCAGTTTATTAATTCTTTCTCTCATATATTGTTCCTTTGGTGTTGTAACTAAAAAGTTACCACCAAACCTGAGATCATTTATATTTTCTTCTAGGCTATTGTCTAGGAGTTTTATAGTTTTACATATTACATTTATGTTTGTGATTTATTTTGAGACAACTTTTGTGAAGAATATAAGTACTGTGTCTAGTTTCAACATTTTTAAAATATGGATATCCAGGTGTTCCAGCACTATTTGTTGATAGGACTGTATTTTCTACATTTTTTCTATTGCTTTTGCTCCTTTGTCAAAGATAAGTTTATCATATTTTTGGGTTATGGGCTCTGGATGCTGTTTCATTGATCTATTTATCTATTTTTTTTAATACCTCTCTCTTGATTACTGTAGTTTTACAGTAGTTTTGAATTTGGGTAATATTAGACATTTGACTTTAATTTCTTCAGTATTGTAATGGCTATTCTGGGTCTTTTGATAACTACATATAAACTTTAGAATCATTTTATCAATATACGCAAAATAACTTACTGGGATTTTCATTGAGATTATGTTGAATCCATACAGCTGACATCTTAACAATATTGAATCTTCCTATTCATGAACATGGAATATTTCTCCATATATTTAGTTCTTTGATTTCTTTCATCAGCATTTTGTGATTTTCTTCATATAAATCTTATGTAGGTATTATTAGATTTCTACCGAAGTATTTCATTTTTGGGTGATGCTAATGTAAATGGTATAGTATTTTTAATTTCAAACTCCACTTGTTCATTGTTGGTGTGTAGGAAAGTGGTGAATTTTTGTATCTTAACCTTGCATACTGCAATCTTGTTATAATCTTACTAGCTCCAGGACCTTTTTCGTTGATTATTTTGGATTTTCTACATGGACAATCATGTCATCTACAAGCAAAGGTAGTTTTTTATTTTTTATCTTCCTAATCTATATACCTATCATTTCCTTTTTCCATCTTATTGAAATAGCTATGACATCCAGTATGATGTCGAAAAACAGTGGTTAAGAGAACATCTTTGACTTGTGTTTTAATGGGAAAGCTTAACATTTCCCACTGTTGAGTATCATGTTAGCTGTAGACTATTTGTAGGTATTCTTTAAGTTGAGGAAGTTTTCCTGTAGTTCTAGTTTATTGATACTTTGTATAATAAGTGGGGCTTAGATTTTGTCAATTGCTTTCTCTGCAATGATTAATATGATCTTGTAAAATTTCTTGTTTAGTCTGTTGACCTAATGGATTTATATTAATTGATTTTTAAATGTTGAACCAGCCTTACATAACTGGGGTGAATCCATTTGGGTCATGGTGTATAATTCTTTTATACATTGTTTGATTTGATTTGCTAATATTTTTAAAGATTTTATAATCTATGTTCATGAGTGATATTGGTCAGTGGTTTTCTTTTCTTAATGCTTGTGGTTTGATATCAGTATAATGCTGGCCTGTTATGAGTGAGGAAGTATTGTATTTGATTTTATCTTCTGGAAGAGTTTCTAGGTAATTGATATTATTCTTTCCTTAAATGTTTGGTAGAATACACCAGTGAACCCATCTGGGCCTGATACTTTCAGTTATCCAGTTATTAATATTGATTCAGTTTTTAATAGTCATGGGCCTATTCAGATTGTCTATTTCTTCTTGTATGAGTTTTGGAAGATGTGTCTTTAAATAATTGATATATCTCACCTAGGTCATGAAATTTGTGTGCATAGAGTTATTTATAGTATTTTATTTTATGCTTTTAGTGACTATGGATCTGTGGTAATATCTCTTCTTTCATTTCTGATATTAATATTTTGTGTTCTTTCTCCTATTTTCTTAGCTGATCTAGAAAATTATAGATTTTATTGATCTTTTTAAAGAACCAGCCTTTGGTTTCATTGATTTTCTTTAGTGAGTTTCTATTTTCAATTTCATTGATTTCTGCTCTAATTTTTATTTCTTTTCTCCTGCTTACTTTGGATTTATTTGCTCTTCTTTTCCTAGTTTTGTGAAGTAAAATTTTAGATTGTTTATTTTAGATATTCCTTCTGTTCTAAAATAAGCATTCAATGCCATAAATTTCCCTTTGAGAACCGCTTTTTCTGCATCCACAAATTTTGATAAGTTGTTTTTTCATGTTTACTTACTTTGAAATACTTTTAAATTTCTCCTAAGGGTTTTTTTTTTTTTTTTTTTTTTTTTGGCCCATGTGTTGTTTACAAGTGTGTTTTTTAATTTTCAAGTAATTTGGGATTTTAAAACTATCTCTTTTTAATTGATTTCTAGTTAAAGTCCATTCTGGTCTAATAGCAGCCACTATATAATTTATATTCTTTTAAATTTGGTAAGTGTGTTTTATGACTCAGAATGTGGTCTATCTTTGTGAAGCTTCCATACAATCTTGCAGAAGAATGCCATTGTTGAAAGAATTAGTCTATAAATGTTCATTATATCCAGTTGATGATGTCTGGTGTGTTCAGTTACGCCTTAATGAATTCCTAGCTGCTGGAACTTTCCATTTGTGGGAGACGGGAGCTGAAGTCTTTAACTGTAATAGTGGATTCATCTATTTTTTTCTTGCAGTTCTATCAGTTTTAGCCTCATATATTTTGATGTCTTATTGTTAGGCTCATATATATTAATGATTGTTATGTGTTCTTGCAGAATTGACCTCATTATCATTATGTAATGCCCCTTGTTATCCTTGATAATTTCTTTGCTCTGAAATCTGCTCTGTCTGCAATTAATCTTTCTACTCACACTTTTTTTAAATTAGTGTTAGCATGGTCCAGTAATCCCCCCTTATCCACAAGGGATATATTCTGAGACTCCCAGTAGACACCTGAAACAGTGGATAGCATCAAACCTAATATATGTTATGTTTCTCCCTATGTATACATATCTATGAAAAAGTTTAGTTTATAAATTAGGCACAGTGAGAGATTACCAACAATAACTAATAATAAAACATAACAAATATGACAATATACTGTAATAAAAGTTATACGAATGTGATTTCTCTCTCTAAAAGTGTTTTATTGTACAGTATTTGCCCTTCTTCTTGTGATGATGTGAAATGATACAATGCCTACATGACAAGACAAAGTCACATGAATGACATAAGCCTTGTGATGTAGCAGTAAACCACTGTTGACCTTTTGTATTCTTAAATCTGTGTAACCATCTTTTAACTTTCCATTAATGTCTTGATGTCACTCATATCAGGAGATCTCTTGATAGAATCTTTGCATAGGTTCAAAACTTTTTGGCTCAACATATTGCTATACTTGAACATGTTTTCAGTTCATGTCTTCCATCCACAAATTAAGTGCTTTTTCTATCTTAACTAAGTACTTATCATACAATGTGGCTAGAACTTTTGCAGTTTAAAGTGTGACAGAAAAGTGCCATACATTTATTTTTCTTCTTCATAAGTTCATGGATAGAATATTCATTCTTACTGTAGATCTTAACAACATCAATATATGCCTTTTTTTCTTTCTTTATTAAGTTGAGGACTTTTACCTCTTCACCTAAAAAAATCACTGTATGTCCTTTCTTTGGCATGTTTGAATTTTCAGCATCACTATTATTGCATTTTGGAGCCATTATTATGTAAATTAAGAATTAACCTGAACACAAGCACTGAGATATCATGATACTCAATCTGATAACTGAGACGGTTACTAAGCAACTAATGGGCAAGCAGCGTATACAGTGTGGGTATGCTGGACAAAAGGATTATTCACATCTCATACAAGATAATGCAGGATTCATGGTGTGAGATTTTATCACGCTACCAAGAATGTTGCACAATTTAAAATTTATGAATTGTTTACTTCTGGAACTTTCCATTTAATATTTTTGGACTGTTTGTGGCTGCTGTTAATGAAAACCACAGGAACTAAAAACAAAAACAAAAACAAGGGTAAGGGGAGCCTACTGTATATCTTTCCTCATCCATTTACCTGTAATCCATATGTGTCCTTATATTTAAAGTGGGATTTTTGTAGACAACATATAATGGGATCTTTTAAAAAATCTTTTGTTTAATTGCTGCATTTAAATCATTGATTCAAAGTTATTAGTGATATAGTTGGGTTAAAACCTAACATTTTTGTTAGTTTCTGTTTGTTCACCTTGCTTTTTATTCCTATTTTTATCTTACACTATTTTTCTGTCTTTTGTGGTTTTAATTGAGCATTTTATATGATTTCATTTGCTCTCCATTCTTAAGATTTTTTAATGTTTGGACAGAGTTTGCAATATAAATTTACAACTAATCGAAGTCCACTTTCAAACAATACTATGCCACTTCCTGTGTGAGTATCTTATAATAACAAAATAATTCATATTTGTCTCCCATCCTTATTGTCATTCATTTGATTCATGCATAAGCATAGATAAGTCTATGTACATACATAAGCATACATAATTGAATATATTATTGCTATTATTTTTGAACAAACATCTATCAGATCAATTAAGAATAAGGAAAATACAAGTTTTTATTTTTCTTTCACTTATTTCTTAAGGAATGCTTTCCTTTATGTAGATGTGAGTTTCTGAACTATATCATTTTGTTTTTCTTTAAAGAACTTCTTTTAAAATTTCTTGCAAGTCAGGTCTACTGGTAACAAATTTATTAAATTTTTATTTACCTAAAAAAGTATTTTCCTTTACATTTGAAGAGTAGTTTCTCAGGGTACAGAACTCTATCTAGGTTTTTGTTTTTGCTTTTTCTCTTTGTCTCTCAACACTTTAAATATTTCACTCCACTCTCTTCTTGCGTGCATGGTTTCTGAAGGGAAGTCAGATGTAACTCTTATCTCTGTTTCTCTACAAGTGTGGTAGGAGTTATTAAGAAATTATTTTAGGCAGATAGAGACGAAAAGAGGTCCTTGGAAGGTTTTTCGCAGCTCTAAAAAAAACGTTTCTTGTCTAGCATGAAAACCCTGGCCCTTAGACCTGGGCTGGCAACCTTTAATATGCAAATGCCAGCCGTTAGAAACTGGTTCCACCCAACATGACAATTCCCACTGTCATCCTTTTGCCCTTGCCCGGACAGATGCCTGATAGCATGGCCACCTCCATATATACTCAGGTATGTAGAACATCATGGCGCCCTTCATTTGCATATTAAAGGGCTGGGATGGGAGGGCCAGTTTTCTCGCGGGCTAAGTGAATAACACGCCTGGTCAAACCAATTCCTTGAGCCCCGTGCAAATCAAACACTGCCTCCTCCAGCCATGGCATAAAACTTGCTGGCATCCTCCAAATGTGGGGTCTCCTCTTTCAGCTTTGGAGGCCCCTCCCTCTGTCTCTGTACGTGTAAGGACTAAATTCTGTGTAAGGACTGTGTAAGAACTAAACTCTGACCTTTGTTCCCCTTCCTGCCCATACTCTTATCTAAGGACCTGGCAAGTCATGCCTTATACACCATAAAATATCTTTAGATGAGTTTTTATTAACCCTATATAAGTGGCTTATTTTCCAACCTGACTTAGCACCACATGAAATATAGCAGACTGAAGGAAATAAAAATACTTTACCCCTAAATATACTTATTTGACATGTTTTGAAATGACTGTCACAGGCCAGCACTGAAGTAGGAGAAATTTGCATCTATAGAGAATGGAGATTAATGCAGCCACATCTCCCCTTTCTATCCCTTTCCTGGATCTAGGAGAAATTGAGAGTCTGACACCTTTGAAAGTGAGAAGACAGACATTTACCGTCTATTCCCTCTGACAGTTTCCACCTTTGAGGATCTATCTACACAATAAGAAGCCTCGTCTCCACAATCCCATTAATCGTAACTCAGTCATTCTTTTGTACTGGTTGTAAGACTTTGGATAGTTTCTTAATTATCTCAACCAACTGTCAACTAAAGAATCCCTAAAACCCACCTATGACTTGTAAGCCCGCATATTGGGATGTCCCACATTTTCAGGACAAACCTATGTATACCTTCTGCCTATTGATTTATGATTTTACCTGCAATGTCTGTCTCCCTGAAATGTGTAAAACCAATATGTAACCCAATCATCTTAAGTACACTTTCTCTCGGGACTTGTTGAGATTGTGTAACCTGGGCTGCAGTTACTCATATTAGCTCAGATTAACATCTATTCGTATATTTTGGCAGAACTGTTTTTTTCCGTCATCATGTGGTTTGGTGTCTGACATTGATTTGGGGAAAATCTTGGTTATTATTATTTCAAATGTTCTTCTGTTCCTTTATCTCTTCTCCTTCGGATAGTGCCCTTACACATACATTACAGCTTTGGTAGTTGTCTCACAGTTCTTAAATATTGTGTTCTGGCTTTTTAGTTTTCATTCTCCTTTCTCTTTGCTTTTACATTTCAGTGATTTCTACTGAGATGGACTCAGTCTCAGAGATTCTTTTTTCAGCTGTGTCCAGTCTACTGAGAGGCCTGTCAAAAGTACTCTTCATTTTTGTTACAGTTTTTTGATCTCTAGCATCTGGGGCGGGGACAGTCTTTCCTATAATTTCCATATCTTTGTTCACATTGCCCACCTGTTCTTACATGTTCTCTACTTTATCCGCTAGAGCCCTTAGCATACTAATCATAGTTATTTTAAATTCCCCATCTGTTACTTCCAACACCCTGCCATCCCTGAGTCTGATTTTAATGCATTTTCTGTCTCTTCACACTGTGTTTTATCTATTTCTATGTCTTGTCATTTTCTTCTTGATAGATGGACATTATGTACTGGATAAAATGAACTGATGGAAACGGGCTTTTAGTAGTGACCTGGTACAGTGTAGGGGGAGGGGAAATGTTCTATGGTCCTGTGATTAGGTCTCAGTCTTTTAGTGAGCTTGTGTTCTGGACTGTGAACTTCTCAAGTGCTTCTCAGTTTTCTCCACTTAGATGGGATAGGATGACTAGAGGAGTCTGAAATTGGATATTTCCTTTCCTCCACAGGGGATGCTATAGCCAGCTGTGGTTGAATATTTCACTTCCCCTGGGTCAGTTAGGCTCTGATAAAACCAACAGGTTAGGCTTTGATGAAATAATCTCCCCTGAGGGCAGACCTTGTTAAGAATAAATGAATTCTCTGACACATTCAAACGGTTTCTTTTCCTCTGACCCTGCCAAAACATGATGGTATTTTTATCTGTTATTTATTGTGAGAGGCTGGAGAGCTCCAGGAGGTAACATGCTTGCAAGTGTGTTGTGGGGGGGCACCCATAACTGGGTTCCCCTGTTTTTAACTCTCAAGAATTGCCCTCACTGAGCCTCCACTGACTCACAGTTATACTTTTGGTTTTCTTATCCTTGCATTGGTTCCAATGGTGGTTTCAACTCACAAGTCTCTGTTCCAATATGCCCTGACTGCCTGTATGCACCTGTTTGTCTCTCCAATTTGGGGGGCACTGGTTTGTCTGTTATGGTACTAAGAAGAATTTTCAGTTTTTTCAGGATTTTTCTTATTGTTAGGCTGAAGTGGTGATTTATAAGCTTCTTTTTTTTTTTTTTTTTTTTTGCTCTGTCGTCCAGGCTGGAGTGCAGTGGCCGGATCTCAGCTCACTGCAAGCTCCGCCTCCCGGGTTTACGCCATTCTCCTGCCTCAGCCTCCGGAGTAGCTGGGACTACAGGCGCCCGCCATCTCGCCCGGCTAGTTTTTTGTATTTTTTTAGTAGAGATGGCGTTTCACCGTGTTCGCCAAGATGGTCTCGATCTCCTGACCTCGTGATCCGCTCGTCTTGGCCTCCCAAAGTGCTGGGATTACAGGCTTGAGCCACCGCGCATGGCCTATAAGCTTCTTACATGCTGGACCAGAAACTGGAAGTTTCTTACGGTTCTCTTGTTAATTATTTTTAAAACTTTAACTGATATTAGATTTTGGGGGGTTTTTGTCATTCTTTGTTTGTTTGTTTTGTAGCTTTGGTGAATATTTGGCCTTTTAAACTTCTGCGTATTGTGTCCTGTAAAGGGAACTTCACTAGAGCCTGAAACACATTCATTTTTAAATTTAGGTGTGTTTAAAGCATTCCTAGAAGACAATGTGGTAGATGTAGAAGATGTACAAATGAATACTAGGGAAAAAATCTTATTCTTAAATAGAGTCAAGTCACACAAGTTAAATGATAAATAAGCTTCGTTTCAGTTCCTCAAAATACTTCCCTCTCTCTTCTCTAAAGCATTTATATTTACTCTTGCCTCTAACTGGGATGTCCAACTCTCTGCATGGTTAACTTCTCTAGTCCTCCATGTCTCAGCTTGAATACTTC
Organism: Theropithecus gelada; assembly: GCF_003255815.1. Taxonomy (NCBI): domain Eukaryota; kingdom Metazoa; phylum Chordata; class Mammalia; order Primates; family Cercopithecidae; genus Theropithecus; species Theropithecus gelada. Next base: position 171,803,543 of record NC_037672.1, on the reverse strand, counting down.
CCAGAGAAAACTTCTCCCATCCTGTGTAAAGCAGCACCATACCTGTTACTCTTATCACATCATCTACTTTGTTTAATTACCAGGTCATGATAATCTGTTTTATGGATAATCTGTTTTATGGATTTACTTATTTATTTTGACTCTTGTCTTGTAAGGTATGCTTCATGAGGTAAGCACCCCCTTTGCATTTTTTTCTTTATATTTTCATTACTTAGAATAATCACTGGCACAGGATAGATCCTTAAATAATATTTGAATTTAAATAATGAAAGGACTACAAATCGGAGAGGAGGAAAATTGCAGGATGCAAAATGGCATTTATAATTGAGATTAGTCTTCTCTTCCCCTTACCCACTTGCATTCTTGTATCTTAGGATAAAAGAAAGAATGTGAGTGTGAAAAATACAAGGTGGTGGGAGAGAGAAAAAATAGTTGTTTTTTATACAATGTGGAATATTGAAAATTTGAGAACACAGACCAGGAACAACATTTGCACTGATTGATGGAGACAGGCTGGAAAACTTGGCACCATTCCTGGCTTAGTCTGTGGGGTCCTTAACATTGATAGTCAACAATAATTGGTGTAGACTTAGCACCAAGGTCAGCCTCAGGGGCAGACATTTGAATCTGTGGCAGCTGCAGATGCAGTTGTGCCTCTAGTGAGTATTAGCAGCATAGTTGACATTCTGAGGAAGGATATTCACTAAGCAAAAGAAGAAAGAGAAAGTGCTAAAACATCATGCAGTAGCCATGGAGACCAGCAGCTTCGTGGAGCACTGGGCATGACACTTCTATGAACCTCTCAAGATTATCTAGGAAGAAATTAAGGGAGGTTGGCTTTGTCGAAGAATTAATAGGAACATGCAGTGCCAGAGAAGTTTTACATTGTGAACTTCTTTTTAATCTTTTCTTATTGCCAGATTGCTGAGGCCTAAGAAACAAAGGTTTGCTTCCAAAAATAATTATCTTCTTTATTCTCCCCTTTGATAGAGAAATCACAAGACAGAAAAAAAAGCCCCAAATCCCCCAAGTACATCCAAACATTTTCTGTACCCAAAATGTTACAAACGTATAAAATGAGTAGCTGTTTCTTTCTTCTAGCCATATAAATTAAGAAGAAGAATATAGACATTTAGGATAATTAAATTATTTTCCCAAGTTCCTTGTGTTCAAAGCAAAGTTCTCTGGATTTTAAGGTAGCAAAAAATCATGAAAATTATTATTCTCACACTCTTCCATATATTCTCATATCTTAATTATGATATATGAGTTTTTTACCAATGTAAACCACACTTGCCTTGAGAGTTTTAATTTTTTTTTGCTGAATAAAGAGAAATTTATGGCAATTCAGGCTCACCCTTGGCTGAATGAATGTTGGTAGTGTCCTTGCAGTCTCTTCTTTTAGACAAAGGACTGCTGGTGGTCACTTATGTTCTCTACAGCACTTTCCCATACTTTTAAGAGGGAGGCCCCAGACTGGTCAAAGACTTACAAAAATAAATACTGAGAACATCCATTTTGGCCATTGATCTGTTTTCTGTTCCGTACTTTGTGTAAACCCCTGTGGTGATGTATTAGTCCACTTTCACACTACTATAAAGAACTGCCTAAGACTGGGTAATTTATAAAGGAAAGAGGTTTAATTGACTCACAGTTCAGCATGGCTGGGGAGGCCTCAGGAAACTTACAATCATGGCAGAAGGCAAAGGGAAAGCAAGGCTCCTTCTTCACAGGGTGAAAAGAAGAGAATGGAGCCTACAGAGGAAATGCCAGGCACTTAGGAAAACATCAGATCTCGTGAGAACTCACTGTCACAAGAACAGCATGGAAGAAACTGTCCCCATGATTCAATGACCTCCACTGGGTGTGTCCCTTGAAACGTGGGAATTATGGGGATTATGGGGATTACAATTCAAGATGAGATTCTGGGTGTGGATACAGCCAAACCATATCAGGTGACTAATAACGTGAGGAAATTTCCTATGTCTTTCTCTAACTTGTAGCATATAGAAGATATTCCACCTCACAATGACTTTAGTGGTAGTATGCTCTACTATTTTTTCCTATAGATATTTACTGCGACAGTACGAGAAAATTATGTACTACCTTTAAGGCTTAGGGTCCCATGACATAGAACATAAATTTTTCATCCAAGTCTTATATCTGTACCTAAATTATATTAAAATGGAATCTTTCCTTAGAGCATTCAGAGACTGACAAAACCTTGAAATGATTTTAAGTAAAATTATCTTTATGTTTATAGATGTACATTAAAAATCAGATTCATTGTTGAATCTTGACATTTATTCAAGAGGACATTCACTTTAGAAATAGCTCAAGGGCATTTCTGAAATTAGAGATCAAGTCTGAAGGTCAATAAAAAGATGATGCTTTACTTTTTAGCCATTTTCTTTGCCTCAGTGTTGCTCTAGGTGTATGTGTGTGTGCGCGCGTGTGTGTGTGTGTGTGTGAGCATATTAGAGTTGTTATTAGATTCTCTCCAATTTATGATATATTTTATATTCTTGTGAAACTGTCTACAGGAGTAGCTTCTACTATATTTAAGAAATAAGAATGACTTTTTTAACTTAGAAATGATATTTTAAACATAAAATGATATTTCTTATTCAAAAATATTTCATAAATTATATAAATAGCAGATATTTAAGCACTTGTTATCTTTCCTTTCAGCTACACTCATATTAAAATAATGAATCTTTAAGCTGCTTTAACTTTTTCTCATACTATTTGGTATAACATTTTCTTATATAAATGTTTTCAACTTTTAGATCAAATATAGTAACATAATATTACAATATGAGGGCATCAAGTAAAAATCACAGAAATAAGTGAATTAATATTTATGTGCATAGCAATATTTTTTAGTATAATACAGTCACAATTGAAGTATAAATAAATGATCATATGCTGTTTACATCATAGGTTGTTTAGCTTGAGGACTGCCATGTATTGCCAACTACAGTAACAGCTACTTCTTTAACACACTGAAAGACTGCTATATGTTTCCCCCTCAATTAACCGAGTAATGAGCCTGAACAGATAAAGGAAACAAATTGGCAAACGTGATCTGTGTGGCCTTCCTCTGGTGTTAGAAGTTTGGACAGATTATATTTCCATAATAAGAGTACTGTCTGCTTAAGAGTACCTAGATGAAGTGGAGTTTTTAACATACCAAATCCTCAAACAAATTAGAACACTGCATGGTAGCAACCAGAGTCTCCTTCCCCTTAATGAGCCCTTGATAATAAAAGTCTACCACTCCTATGACCTGTGTTGGAGATAAATTTAGCACCAAAATATTTTCAAATAAGCAGTGGGCTTTAGTTGTTGTACCTAAACTACATAATAGGTAACCTTCCTACTTGATAGACTTCCTTTCTGAACCTCTTGATCTTGACTCCCAATGCTGTCTCTGAAGCAGAAGGCATGGATGATTATTGCCTTGTACCAAAGACTCTTGTTCTGTAAGCTCAAAGATCCTCTAATGTAATGGAATTCATTGTGTGTTCAGGACTCATCTGGCCTCCTTCACATTGCACTGTAGGAACTGTGACTTGGAAAAGTGGCACAGACACAAAAGTTGATACTCTGGCTACTCGAATTGCTGTAATAATTCACTATTTTTTGGTCTCTGACCTGGAAGTCTGGTGCCTTCTGCAAGCACTCATGAAGTTCTGGTATGTTAGTTGGTAAGTGGCATGAATCTTTAATCCTTCAGAATTCTTGATGGTTTTGGCTATGAAATTGGGGTCCTGAAAGAGACACAACATTTTGGAAAGAAAGACAAAGGCTTTGTGTTCTTGCATCAGTGATATGAGAAGACTTCCTGGAATTTGGTGGTGAATTCTGTCACCTAAGTGTGAGATAGCAAGGAGGAAGTAAGGAACGGCACAATCCTGCCTGTAAATGAAAGTCTGGAGGGTGAGTGGTGAGAAGTAAGATGGAAATAAACTACACAAATGGTGTCTTTGTCATTCTCACTCTTGTTAGGGCAAGCAAAGGAAGCAGCAGCATCAGAAAGAGGGGGCAGCAAACTTCAAGGTCCCATCTGAAAGGCAATGTAGTTGTGCCTACTGAGTCAGAGTTCTGAAGATGAAGCAGTATTGGCAATGAAGACCTTGCTATCAGTATAAAGCTTGGTGGTGCTGAAAGCATTAGAAGTTCATTTGGTTGTGCCATGAGTGACTGACAACTGAAACCGAATGTGGCTTGCTTATGAACATGGAGCCACTCTCTTCCTCTTCACGTACAGTTCCCTTATTTATCCTCTATTCTAATTTAATCTGCTTTAAGGATAAACAAGACTAATGGTAAAGTCAAGATTTCTTTAGTTCCAAGGAGGACCAAAGGTCATATACATACTGAACTTTGGAATAAAGAGGTATTCAAACTTTTTGTCTATTGGATCAGGCACAAAAGTCACCAAAGTACCCACTCCCATGAAGACAGCAGATGCTTATAAACAGTTAATGTAGTTTAGCTAGGGTTCATATGGTTCACAGCAGGGAACAAGGCTAATGTGACCTTGTGTGTGAGCCTTAGACCAATTCAATGTCCTTTTTTGGTTGCTCCTACAACTAAATGTAGAGTAAAAATTAATATGTTACATACTTGTAATTGCCATCCCAATAATGTCAGAGCATATGCTTTCAGGAGTTGGTGTAGAGAAGTCCTTCTACTGTTGGGAGTACTGAAACCCTAATGTCATTGTTAAATCTCAATGACTGATAATTTTTCTGGTTGGAGCCCTGTCATGGGTTGAAATGTGTCCCCCCACAAAAATTTATTTTGAAGCCTGACCACTATCCCACTTCTAAATGTAACATTACTTGGAAATAAAATATTTGCAGATGTATTGAAGTTAAGATGAAATCATAGAATTAGAGCGGACCTTAATCCAATATCTGGTGTCCTTACAAGAAGAAAGAAATTTGGACACACATAGGGAGATCCCCATTTGAAGGCACAGAGACACACAAGGAAAAAGAACATGCGATGATTCAGGCTAAGATTGGAGTGATATAGTTGCAAGCAAAGGAAAGCCAAGTATTTTTTGGCAATTACTAGAAGGTAGGAAGAGGCAAGGAAGGATCTTTCCCTATATCTTCAGAGGGAACATGACCCTGCCAACACTTTGATTTCAGACTTTGACCATTCAGAGCTGTGAGGACACAAACTGCTGTTGTTGTAAGCCTCTCAGTTTGTGGTACTTCGTTATGGAAATCTTAGAGAACTAATACAGAGCCTCTGTTTTCCACATAGAGTTGCTGCTTGGAGTTTTGGATTCATGTCTTCTCTGACATGACTCTTAGGGAAAAGCAGTTATTAGCTTGCTACTGGGCTCTTGTCAAAACTAGACACCTCACTTATGGAGACATTGTGACTACAAACTGTTATTTCCATTTTAGGGTAGTTCAACTTGGACTCAATGCCTAACAGTGTGAGAATGACCTAACAAGTCTCACTTGTTGAATATAAATGGTATATTCAAGAATGCAGCCAGCCTGTCCCATTGGAATCTTTGTTTAGATGAAAAAGTGGCAGCTGTTCCTTTGGGGGAAGCATTCCATTGCTTAAAGCAAAACTGCCAGCTCAATGGGGCCTACAATGCACACAGGGTTTCTTCAATGCCTGGTTCTGGATCACTAAGGGTATTCATTGGGATTCTGTAGCTGTTCAAGCTCTGCACTGACTATACAGAAGCAAAAGCACAGGTGGTCATGCCACCAAGTAGGCAGAGCTAAAGCCTTTTCTCATCTCTCTTTCTGGTCAATACCCCCACTTAGTAAAACATTTTATTTTACAGATTCATGAACAGTTGCAAATAACATAGTTATGTGGAATGTCGTTTTAAACATTACAGACTGTCAGATTAAAGATATCCTTCTTTTGTTACTGTGGCCTATGGAAACAAATTGCAGCTACTGTTCAAAATGCCTGGTTCATTCATGTAGATATTCATGGTGAGGGCCTGTTTACTGATGATACCAACTGGAATCAACACTGCAATCATAGACAAAGGTATTTGATAGACCTTTCACACTCCCTACTATTCACAACCATCTAACATGCTAGACATTGGCATGACCTCTTCAAAAATTGACTCAAAAATATTTCTAACCCTACGTCCTTTGTCTCACCCTGATCAACATACCTTAGAAAGAAGGGCACTGTAGTCAATTAATGTGGCTATCTCCAGAAAGGGATTTCCTTTCACGTGCTTCCTGGGTAATGATTGGGAGAAAAATGATTGGGAGCCATGTAGACATATTTTGAAAATTCAGGATATTGCTATGATCCTTCCCAAGTATGATGTTTCTTTCTTTCCTCTAGCAACAACCCCAGTCTGTTCTTGATGGTATACTATTAGGGGCAGTCCAGTGAAAATAGAACCTAGCTGATTCAGAATTAATTCTGATTTAGACACTTGAATTCTCTTATTAGATATGCATAGTCATTGATTGAAATGACCACTTAGTTGAGTTCACTGCTTGTTAAGTCCCACAGTAGTGGCCCATGTGAGCCAAATTGGGTCATGTAGAAGGTTTTTGTAAGTTTTATGAAAATTCCTTCGTCTCTCTTAAACTTGAGTTTCCCAAATCAAAGGTCTGAATGTGAGTTGGGAATGTTTTGAAAAAACAAATACAGTGATAGCTACCAGAAGAGACTTTAAGGTTGTAGCAGACAGACCATAGAGTGGTCCCTGGGGACCCCCACTTGTTTATTATATAATGCTTGAAAGCCTGGAAAAATTGTCTCTTAATGTTTGTGGGAAGCAGAACTTCTAATGATAGACTTATTTACTTAGCTAAAGAGATTTCCAAACAAAGTGTTGAAGGTACCATCTGGTTTCTTACTCCTGCTTATAGTAAAATGTGTGTGTGTGTGTGTGTGAGAGAGAGACAGAGAGAGAGAGAGAGAGAGACTTGAGGAGAAAACTATGAAGCAAAAAGGAGCCAGGAACCAGGACTTGATGAATTTGAAAATTCTCATCATATCAAAATGACAAAAGATGCTAAAATTCAGATATCACTTCTGAAATCTTGACATAGAGAAAAAACCAAAGATGTGGCTGTGTTAATTCTTGCTAAAACTTAAGAAAAAAAAAAAGTTAAAGTTTTCAGTCACAAAGACCCTTTGAACAGTTTAAAGGTGTGTCTCATAGCTCCTCTTAATCAAATCATAAGACCTACAGGAGGCTTAAGGGCATTGACCCTTACCCATCTCAGCAGGAGGTTAAAAGAGAGAATGGATTAACTTGAAAAGATCTGTAGAGGTAGGTTTTGTCAAATCGAGTAAACCCCACTTAAAATCCATGGGAGACCTACAAAGTTTTGTGAAATTTATTTCATTAAAAACACTGCTCCATAGACTGAAAGGGACAGAGAGAGTTTAAAATGAAAGAAAGTTGTTAGATCTCTAAAATTCTACTTATAGGAAGCAGGCTGATAAAACCATTTAGCAGCAAAAGTTCTACCTTCCATGAAAAAGGAAGACTCCATAGGGTAGATCTTAACGCCATGGAGGGGAATTCCAGGTCTTAAACAGTAATGAAGAAATGACAAACATTTACCTATTTGTATTTAAGTTCTAACTGAACCACTGATCTTCTGCTTTCCATTTTACCTTCTTTTTGACTGGGAATGCCTACAGCTGTTATTCTATTTTAGTCTTACCACATTTTTTTTTCTTTTTTGAGATGGAGTCCTGCTCTGTCGCCCAGGTTGGAGTGCGGTGGCGCGATCTCAGCTCACTGCAAGCTCCGCCTCCCGGGTTCATGTCATTTTCCTGTCTCAGCCTCCCGAGTAGCTGAAACTACAGGCGCCCACCACTACACCCGGCTAGTTTTTTTGTATTTTTAGTAGAGACGGGGTTTCACCGTGTTAGCCAGGATGGTCTCCATCTCCTGACCTCGTGATCCACCCATCTCAGCCTCCCAAAGTGCTGGGATTACAGGCGTGAGCCACCGTGCCCAGCCTAGTCTTACCACTTTATATTAGTATACTAGGGGTTGAAAATTTGTCTCTTTGGTTTTTTAGATCCACAGTTACACAGTAATTGTCTCCTGAGAACTGTACTTAAAAGATTACAACCAGACGCCTTATCTGCACCTGGGCCTGGTTTAGATGATGAAATTTTGAACTTTGAACTTGATGCTATAATGAACGACACTCTTGAGAACTTTGGAAGGTAGTGAATGTGTGTTGCAGGTAGAAGGGACATGACTCATTGGAGGACAGAGGGTACACTATGGACTATGGTAGGTAGATCATGGGATGGCACCCCCAGATTCCTGTCTCCTGGTGTATACTCCCTCATATAATCTCTTTCCATTGGTCATGGGCTGGACATTTGACTTACTTATAACCAATATAATTCAGTGAAGGTGATGGGGCGTGACTCCTGAGATTACATTATGATGTGCAACATTCCAGCAAACTTAGTTTAGGGAACTTCTCTGTGTTGCTGGCCTTAAAGCAACATTTATGTGTTGAGATACAGTAGTTGCAATAACTATGGATGGAGCGTCTAGTTCCTGAGATAGTCTCTCATAAGAAACTGAAGCCTCAGTCTTTCAGCCAGAAAGAAAGAAATTCAGCCAACAACTTGAGAGACCCTTGGGACCATATTTCCCCCAGTCGAGCCTCTGATGAGACTGCAACCCTGGCAACACCTGGATTGTAGCCTGGTGAAACCCTTAGCAGAGGACCCAGTTAAGCCATGCACAGATTCCTGACCTATAGTAACAATGAAATAATAAATGATAGTTGTTTTAGGATGCTGTTTTTAAGAATTTGTTACTCAACATAGAAACCTAATGCAGGAATGATGAAGGGAGAACAGCCTCATCACCTCAAAACCCAGGAGGTAGGGAGAAGAAAGGATAGTGATTTTTTTTTTGTCTTTCAGATTACCCAATGCGCCTTCTTATGTAGAAAAATGCCCTCATATGCTCTCACAAACTGTTGCAAGCATCTCAAATTTTATTGACTGCTGGATCTACAATTCCTCACCAGATGGCTCTGAACACAGTTTGATCATCAAGTCTCATTGATGCTACTGATAATTCTATTGGAACAGCAGAAGATGGCTCTAGCTCCTGCACCTCCCACTCGAAACACGTGTCATCACCTCCAAAGATCTTTCCAATCACCATTGGCACAGTTGTAACTCAATCGCTTCACAAGACAGATAATTGCATGTGGCCAAAGATGTTCCTGGTCAACAGGACAGGTCAGACTACCTGCTCTCAGGTAGTCCCTCCAACTCAATGGCTAGACTCAGTTATTCAAAATTAATAGGAAATTCTAAGGCTTACCAGCAAATTGGGAAGTCATGTTGGAGGACCTATCAAGCTAGGCTCCTAAAAGATATAGGCCCCACCTGGAGGAGGGGATCGAAGAATTTTAAACAGCTCTTTCATTTTAGGGCCATTATTTATGCCCTAAGACCGTACTTCTCATACAGAAGCTAGCTATTTATTTCCCTCCAACTCAAACATGTTTGCCAAAAAACTTGAAATGTGGTTATTAGGGAAGTTCAGAGTGTTTGGGGGAACATTACCATAGATCATGTATCCATAACACAACTGTAGAGATCTGTCACGAAGGTGTCTACCCTTGTGTACTCATGGGAACTTCCTGGGAATGTAACTGACTCATTACATTGTCACAAATGTGGGCAGTTTCCCTAAAATGGGAATCATCCAGTTAGAAAGCGTAGTACAAAATATGCATCCAACTTTATCTAAAGTAATCAGTGATGCCATCTGACCCTTGAAAGGTATTCAGGTCAGCCTGAATATACAGTGGCTCACATCTGTAATCCCAGCACTTTGGGAGGCCAAGGTGAGTGGACCACCTGAGGTCAGGAGTTCGAGACCAGCCTGGCCAATATGATGAATTTTTAGTCTCTACTAAAAATACAAAAGTGACCCAGGCATGGTGGCATGCACCTGTAATCCCAGCTACTCAGGAGCTGAGACAGGAGAATCAGTTGAACATGGGAGGCAAAGGTTACAGTGAGCCGAGATTGCACCATTGTACTCCAGTCTGGGCAACAAAAGCAAAACTCCATCTGGGAAAAAAAAAAAATGGTATTCAGGTCAGCCTCAACTCACTGGTAAGGATTGCCTTAGATTTGTATCCTTGAGGGTCAAGGATTAGTCTGTATAATTGAAAATATATCCTGCTGGATTAATGCCATGGACCATTTCAATGCAGACACTTGTGAAAGATACTTCTTGGTTTTCTAAACTCGACCTTATTGATGTATAGGAATTATTCTATAGGTACCTTGAAGGACATGATTGAGCGTTAATACTGCAGATTGACCAGATCTACTTGTTTAGAGTACTAGAGATTGTAGCCTCATGGCCAGATTAATCATTCAGGGTAGCTGTTGAGATTATTCAGGGTAGCTGCTGACATGGCATAATCTAATGGGAAAACTTGCCACAAACCAAGATGATGTTGATTAGAGGGATTGCTGTTTTGGGGAAACAATTCTCTATGGATCTTTGATATCTCCATGTCTTTCAAGCAGGAGCACTGACTGCTGTTTGTCCTGAACTATCTTTTAAGTCATATTTACATAGAGGTAGTGTCTTCATGGGAGCAAAGAGCATGCATGCTTACTGCCCAGATAATGTTTCTCTGAGAGCAAAAAGCAGGCATGCTTCCTGCTCATTACTAAAGATTCATGTTTCTTAAGCTCAGTGTCTCTTTCCTGTGGAGTACAACCCACTAAATGTGCATGAATCATCTGTCCCTCCTAGTGTCTCCTTATAGAAATGGGGACCTGGGAACAGGTGCAAAATATATGTTGATATTCTGGCTACTGGAATTAGCTTAAGTAATAACCTGTCCTTTGTCTATGACTCAGGAGTCCCATGTCTTCTGCTACCAACCTTGAAGATGGATCAGTCTAACTTGTTAAGTTACAAATAGGGTAGAACTTCAGACCTTTCGCAATTCTTAATAAGGTGGTATAAGCCACATTTGGGCCAAGGCGGAGAAAAAGTGTGTATGGTTCCCATCACCTCCCATCCCCCTTTTAAACTGCTATTGGATGGAAGCCCACAACGAAAAGAGTTATTTCTCAGACAGCCCCCTGCATAACAGGAAAAACTGGTTGTTCTATTAGGTAAGACAGCAATCATTTTTTAGAAAGCTAACTTACTGAAGTGGGGTTTATTTGCTACCATGATGGGAGGTTTGTGCATTAATTTGACCAAGAATGACAGACTAACAAATGTGAGTAGCCAGAAGTCACACACATCACACCTTCTGAAAATGTCTGTGGAACCAACTGTAGATGAACACTTACGGCAGTACGTATTAGTAGGCAGCACAGGTGGTGATTCCATTACTCATCTGCTATGGTATTAAACTTCAACTTCAAGGCCTACAAGCCTCACAACCCCATAATTGGAGGTGTTCTGAGTTTGTCTTGCTCTGCTAGGTCTCTGAGCATTATTCTGGTAGGTGATGATCAATGGAAGACTTGTCTAGCTACCATTGGTTTTAAGTCTTTTCTAGTAGATGTTGTTCCTGTTGGTCTAATATATCTGCTGTCTGGGCATTCACCTTTGTTCACTTATTATTTCACACATTTCTAGAATTACTCCATCAACATAGAAACAGTATTGGATGATGGAAGCCACTCCCACTACTTATGAACAAATGTGTCACTTTATCAGCAGTTGAGCAACAGGCTAAGAAACAGTAAACACTTCAGTATAGTAGGTTGGATAACTTATTATGTGGCAAATATTTCGTAAAATTGCTGTGTGCTGTAATGTGAAAAGCAGACCAAGATTTTACCCTACCTGTATTTCTTGGGAAATTTTGTTGTAAATATTAAAAACATTTGTGTATGTTGGCTTTACTCCCTCTCCCTATAAAATGGGACTTTAAGAAATAACAGTTCAGGCAATAATGATTTGCTTTGATAACTGAAATGGGGAAGAATAGAGAAATGTACAGCTTAGCAAGATTAAGAAAATCTACAGAGAAGAAGGGTAAAACAGGACAGAGAACAAGTTAAGGGCAACAAATACTCAGTAAAGTTTCCCAGTTAATCTAAGTGACTCAGTCCAGGAGCAAAGATCAGATAAGGGTTTTACTTTGCCTTTCAAGTGAAGTGTTTTAGATAGTCTCAAAATAGCCACCAGTAGGTTGAGAGTGAAAAGTGTGGAGGGGAGAAATGAGGTAAGACAGATGTAAGAATTATTTCTAACAAAGGACTTTGATATAGTTCCTGGTACCTAGCATTGATTAGAAGCAAAAGCCTCCCCAAGTTACAGGAAATTTTTTCTGTGGAAACTGGAGGGCTAGTTTTATGTATCAACTTGATTGAGCTGAGAAATGCCCAGAGAGCTGGTAAAACATCATTTCTGGCTATGTCTGTGAGAGTATTTAAAGAGGAAATCAAAACCTGACTTGGTAGACTGAGTAAAGATCACGCTTCACCAGTGCAGGTGGACGTCATTCAATCCACGGAGACCCTGAACAGAACAAAAAGGTGGAGGAAGGAAGAATTCACACTCTCTTTTTCAGCTAGGACATCTATCTTCTGCTCTTAGACATCAGTGATCCTGATTCCCAGGCCTTAGGACTTGAGCCAGGACTTTTATCATAGGCCCTCCATTCAGTTCTTGGATTGCAAGTATACCAGCAGCTTTTCTGAGCCTCTAGCTTGCAGAGGACAGACTGTGTGACTTCTCAGCCTCCAGAATAATGTGAACCAATCCCTCATAAAAAAACCTTTTTGTATATATCGCTCTATATATGTCCTAATGATTCTGTTTCTCTGGAGAACAGTAGCACACCAAAAAAATCAAAACCCCTGAAGTAGAAAGCCTTTTATATTTGTTCTTCAACTGCTATCAGATCCCAAAACACACACAAGCAAAAAGCATGCTAGTAAAGCCCCACGGCCATCACAGAGGGAATACTGCCAGCATCCACCTCACCTATGACTCTAACAGGAACACGAACTAGGAAATCTACTCATAGTTTAATGAAGGCTCACAGAGAACAATGATCCTTTCAGAGACCAGAATTACTGTCTAGTCAGGAACTTCCACCACTGCCAGAGCAGGGCTTCATGATGCCCTCCTATAGGATTGCCCCTTTGCCTTGAACTGGAGTTCGTGTGTTTTCTTATTCTTCCCTTCTCTGAATGTTCAAGTGGCATATTTGTTTTGCTTTTTATCATGGATATCTTGTCCCCGCTCTGTAACTATATAATGGATGGGGGAGGAGATAAGGGCATATAGTTGTCTGCTAGTTATTGAAATGAAGGATCATGACAGTGTAGGATCTGTGCTGGAGCTGCTAGAATACAGGATTCAGCAGTGCAATCCTGGATTCTGAGCTGGGAACAGAAGTCCCTGAATCCTTGGGAACTATTTGCACAAAAATTTAGAAACAATCCTAGTGCCTGAATCATCAAGTGGAAGAAAGTAATATCCACAAGTTATGATAGTGTAAAATTCTATTGTGTTAAGCCACTGAAATTTGCAGGTTTGTTTCTTAAAGGACTAGTGTTACCCTTAGTTGGTGATTCTCAAATTAGTATTCATTTTCAGCCTCTAAAGAGCCTTTTCAGACTTTTTTTTAGTAATCAACTTTTATTAAATTTTACTGTCTGTTTATGTCTTATATGTGTATCTTTGCATTATACAGAAAAAGAGAGCTATTCTCCCTCCATACCAGAAGAATCTCTTTTTTTTTTTTTTTTTTTTTTTTTGCCCCTTGAGGGCGCAATTGACTGACTTGAGAACAGGTGCCCAGAATGATGCTAAGATGTGTTGCCTCTCCTGCCCACCTCTCTTTCCTCTCTTAAGGTTCCCATTTATCACCGCACTCCAATCATTTTCACCTTCTTTCAATTTCTTGAACATGAAAAGTTCTTTCTAACCTTAAGGTCTTTTCTAATGTCAGTCTTTGTACTGCTGACTTCCTCTAAATTTGTGATATTTCTTAACATTTTCTTAAATGTTACCTTTTCAGAGAAACCTGGTTCTAAGGTGATCTACTCTTGTAATTCTTAGTATTCTGTTTTCTTTCATAGCACTTATGATAATTTAAATAATGTATTTGTCTGTTTAGATACGTACTTATTCTTATGCTTGTCACTCACTACAAGACACTCCATATATACTTGGAATTAATATACTTGCTAATTAATATTGAAGAGTGGACATAAAAAGGATAGTTTAATGAATAAATAAATAAATAAAGGAATCAATAGCAGGTCAATTCCACTATTTTTAAATTAACCTTCTTTTCACTCCATTTCCTCTTCCGCTGTCTAGAGTTCAAAGTTCATATTTGGTTTTGCTAAACTTTAGATAAATTTCTCATTAATCTGTGAAAGAAATTTTAAGTATAAAATTTCACTAAAGCTGAACAAGTTCATGCTCACTACTTCAGGTCCATCTGGTAGCTTCTTGCCCCGATTTCCTTGTCCTGAACTTCTCATCTAGAACTTTCAAGATGTTTTCCAGAGGCCGATGATAATACTTACTGATAAATATGTTACAAAAGTTAGCGACCACATGTACTACCTGAAGGTATTTCCAAGGGGAAGATTTCCCCTCTCCACTGTCTTTCAAGGCCACCCCTCAGTGAAGTTGGAGTGTTCAGCCAACCCTTTTGTGAACCTGGCTTTAGTTTCCTTCTTCCTTTTTCATTCTTCTATTAGCTGGTCACTGGAGTATCACACAAGGGCACAGGTGTAGGTGGAGATAGAGTAGGTAACAGTGGTGGTGGAGGGGGGGTTCCTACTTGTTTATTTAATTTACTTGTGCCATCCGGATCTGCTTGGGCTTAATCCCACATATACCACTTTCTATTTATACTGGTTTGTTGCTAGGTGGCCTAAATTTATGACATGATGGGTCTGACAATGATTAGTGTATGATGGGCAGCTTTAATCATATGATCGTTTGATGCCTTACAATCAGACATTCAGTTTCCAGTAAGGCCCCCAATCCAGAAATTGTACGGCAAGTGGTTTATAATTCCCTGCTGAAGAGGAAGGTCTTATTCCAAACCCTAGTGGCCTGTGCTGTAACTTTCTTATTAGAATATTCTAAGGACTCCATACAATGTTCTTTTCTACAGCAGAGCTGAGAATATTATAGCCCATGGGACAAATCTGACTCAGGGCCTGGTTTTGTAATTAAGATTTTATTGGAATATAGACACACTTTTTTGTTTACATATTGTCTATGGTTCCATTTGCACTACCAAGGCAGAGTTGAGTAATTATGGGATAATGGTAGCATTGAATAGTTGTACTACATCAGCAGAGTGTAGTCATTGCACCAAAGACCCTAAGGCCTTCAAAGCCTAAAATATTTACCACCTGGCCATTTACAGAAACAGTCTGCTGACTCCTGTTCTATAACTTGTTGGGTCTGCCAGATCATATCACCCAAGTGGCAAGGCTGTTTCTACAACAGCATACACCTGCTGCTAAGCTGACTTCTGCTTTAGGCCACACTCAAAATTGGCAGTATTCTAAGTCACCTGATAAATGAATCAAAGCAGTACCCCCTAGTACAGTATGTGTTATTTCAAAAAGCCACAAATGTCTGCCAAGCGTTGCAATCTTTTAGTAGCAGGAAGTTCTGATGTCTTGGCATGCACCATATCATTGGATCCTTAAAAGTTTCATTAATATGGCAGGTCCCATGCTGTAGCAAGCAATCAACTTAAAAAGGCATACATGGCACAGTTGCTCACACCTGTAATTCCAGCACTTTGGAAGGCCGAAGTGTGTTGGATCACCTGAGGTCAGGGGTTCAAGAACAGCCTGGCCAACCTGGTGAAAACCCATCTCTACTAAAAATGCAAAAATTAGCTGGGCATGGTGGCAGGTGCCTGTAATCACAGTTACTCGGGAGGCTGAGGCAGGAGAATCGCTTGAACTCAGGAAGTGAGGTTGCAGTGAGCCAAGATTGTGCCACTGCACTCCAGCCTGGGCGAGAGAGACAGATGCTGTCTCGACGACGACGACAATAACAACAACAACAACAACAAAGGCATACAGAGTATCTGTTACTTCCTGCTTACCAAGGTCTTCAAAAAGAATCAGAAAAATTGCTCATAGAATGTCCAGATAATCAAGATGTTTTCAGACTACACAGTGTGACGATGTAGCAGAGTTAATACCATCCTAAGGCGAGATCATGTACTATTTACTTTCCATCCCATTGAATGCTTCTGAGTCTTTTTCTTACAGAGAATAAAATTAAATTCATTCACTAAATTAATAGCTACTGTATTAATTTTCTGCTGCTGCTGTGACTATGGCAAACAGTAGCTTAAAACTACACAAATTTCTCATCTCATGATTCTGTAGATCAGAAGTCTGGTATAGATCTCTCTGAGCTAAGATCAAAGAGTTGGCAAGGTGCATTCTTTTCTGGAGTCTCTAGGGAAGACTCCTTTACGATGCCTTTTCCACCCACTTTACCTGGTACATGGCCTATTTCTCCATCATTAGAGCCAGCAATGTTTGACCAGTTCTCACAATGCCGTCTCTTTGGTTCTCTCTCCCTATTCACTCTTCTGCATTTAAGGACCCTTGAAATTATATTAGGCATGCACAGATAATTCAAGATAGTCTTCCTATTTTAAGGTCTGATGTTTAGTAACTTTAATTCCATCTACATCGTTAATTTTCCTTTGCCATGTAACCTAACATATCCACAGGTTTCAGAGAGCAGGACGTAGACATCTTTGTAGTGCTATTACTATGTCTGCCACAACTACATATCAAGTATAGAGTCTGTGTCGCCCTCTTGTAGGAAATATACTACAGCAGCTGTGAAAATGGGTATGCCACTTGGTTAAAGATATGAAACTTCACTTTCAATTGCCATGAGTTATCTCATTTTTTATAGACCCATATTGGTGAATTAAATGAGGATATGAATTCTGATCACAAAACTTATTTTTTCAAAGTCTTAGAGCTTGTCATCAATTTCTACCATTTGGCATGTAATGCAGTAGTGTTTCTGATTTTCTATCCTGGGTGGGATGAAGAGGCAGTATCAGAGACATCTGCTTATTTTTTCTATAATAATGTTTCTTTTTATTTTATTTTATTTATTAATTAATTTATTTTTATTATTATACTTTAAGTTCTAGGGTACATGTGCACAACGTGCGGGTTTGTTACATATGTATACTTGTGCCATGCTGGTGTGCTGCACCCATCAACTCGTCAGCACCCATCAACTCATCATTTACATCAGGTATAACTCCCAACGCAATCCCTGCCCCTCCCCCTCCCCATAATAGGCCCCGGTGTGTGATGTTCCCCTTCCTGGGTCCAAGTGATCTCATTGTTCACTTCCCACCTATGAGTGAAAACATGCGGTGTTTGGTTTTCTGTTCTTGCGATAGTTTGCTGAGAATGATCGTTTCCAGCTGCATCCGATAATGTTTCTTATACCACAGAGCAGAGAACCAATGCGAGGGTTCTGTTAAGTATATCAGTGTTAGCACAGGCAGGGATTATGAGAACAATAGAGGGAACTACTCCTACATATACTTGTGGTGGCATCAGGATCTTTCAATATAAGGATCTGATTTAGCTTCCAATCTTTGTTAATAAAATTTCTGAAAAGGAGATATACCTGCTTTGTCATGAAAGGTATTTCTCTATGGAGATATGAGTAATACCGAACACACTGTTAACTATGTACATTGTGGCAGATAGGATTCTAAGATTCCTGCCCCCTGCTGTATATACCCTTGCTTGTTTCCTTCCTCCTTAATGTGGGCAGAACCTGTGAATATGATAGGATTTCACACTTCTGAATAGGTCACTAATCAGCCAACTTTGAATTAATCAAAAGGGAGATTATCTGAGTGGGCTTAATCTAGCGGTGACCCCTTAAAAGGGACTGGAACCTTCCTGCAGTCTAAGAGATTGGAAATGTGGGAGGCCCCATGGAGAGGCCAGGTTAGCTAGGTCCTGAGGGCAGCCTTGAGAATTAGGAGCAACCCCTGATTGAGCAGTCAAGAAAATAGGATGTCAGTTCCACAATCACAGGGAACTAAATTCTGTCAACACTTTGCATGAGTTTAGATGAGGACCTCTAGATCCTATTGAGTCCTAGCAAACACCTGGAGTTTGGTCTGGTGAGGCCCTGAGCAGTGGGCCCAAGGAATCCACGCCTGGACTCCTAACACACAGAAATTTGTGTTAATATATTAAGTTTGTAGTAGTGTGTTATTCAGAAATAGAAAGCTAATACACATTTGTACATTTAGCAAGTATTTATAATATTCTTGCCAATGAACTAAACAAAGCATTATAAAAAGTTCCGCTAAAATTAACCAAAATAGATCTGATATTTTGTGTATGACTCTATTTGGACAAAATCAATTAGAAGACAGTGTGCTTGTCTGTTTGGGGTTAAGAATGTGTGTATCGCATTTTCATTTATTTTCTATTTATGAGAAATTTAATTATGATTATCATAATCAATTCAATCTTGGCACTTCTTTGTGGTGGTCTTTATGAGCATGTGAAATACTTGGTTTCTATTTTGATACACTTTATTCTGATGCATATTTATTGAAGTAATAATGTCTGAAGATCTATTTGTATTTTAATTACCAGTATTTTATTGCATATTGAGTATAATCTTTTATACTTATGCTCAATTATGATTTTGAGATAAAAATGTCTATTTACATTTTGTTTCAAGGAAAATATTTTTCCTTCTCAATTGTTACAGCTTAGTTCAAAGAAAACCTAGTATCATGTTATTGGTTCTAAGTTTATAAATAAATATATGATATTCTATTTATACCGATTTATAGATATAGTTTTCATTCTATACTCTATTTAGATGTATTTGCTGTTTTATTATGCTTGCTTTTACATAAAACTTTACTTTTCAACTGTTTTTCTTACCTATTTAAAAATTTTTAGCCAACAATTGATATGAAATTTACAGGCTTCCACTGCGATTGTTGGCTTCGACCTCCTAATCTCCCACCTGGCGATGATAGGAGTAATAACTAATGCAGGTGACCTGCCAAGGTAGCACAATAAATGGGAGAACCGGGTTGTCTGAAACATAGCTCACTAACTCTATACCACATTGGCAGCATTTTTTTCAGATATTTATAAAAACGTGTAGATATTTATAGAAAGCAAACGAACGCCAGAGAAAATTCACTTATCTGCTCTTGAAAGCTAACATGCTACATAAAAGAAAAGGTCCTTTGGAAATTGCAATGCTGATGTAAAACACAGCAAAACAAAACAAAATAAAAACAAAATTTAGAGCTTCCAAGTAAAACCTGTCAATCAGACCACATCCTGTGAAATATCCGAGGTGTTCTGGAAACTCAGAAATATTAAACATTAATTATATGGAGTGTCCTTCATAGCCTCTAATTCATCATCCTGCTCATTCATTGCATATAGACGTTTCTTTCTTCATCTGAATTAGTGTCCTTTCTTGTCCAGAATGTACTTAGATGGAAATACAGATATAAGCAAGTGCTTGTGTGTGTGTCTGTGTGTGTGTATGTCTGTGTGTGTGTGTGCTGATGTGTCTGTGTGTGTGTGTGTGTTGACGTGTCTGAGGTTAGAATTCATGTGACTGAACATTTTTACATATACCGTGTTGGTAAGTAATAGAATTGAGTTGAAAGTGATTGAAAGAGAAGACATTCAAAGTGGAAAAGATGCCATTTATGAAGGCACAGATGGGTTAATAACTAAAAGTTCAGAGAAAATGAACAGCTTATTAACTTTTGTGAAAAAAGAGAACAAACTGGGTACAAACAAGAGATAAAATCATTTAAGAATATGTGTTGGAATATATGTTTAATGAGGGGCTTGAATCATTTGGCATTTAAAATAATCCCTAAATGAACAAGATGGAGATTATCACACTAATTCTCAAACATGTAGCTGCAAACAGGAATGTAGGAGGGAATTTTTTTTAAGTTACTAAGCAATCTTTCCAAAAAAAAATCACACATTTCCCCTCATTGTTTATTCCAAGTCCTCATCTCAGCTTTGGATTTTACCGGATGGCTCAGACCTAACGAAGGTAAATGTGTCCTGGATGATGGGGGTGGGTTTTGTGGGATGCTTTGGCTCCCACATGGTGCTCTGAGAGCAGCACAGCATGCTGTTACAGAGCATGGCCCCGAGAGCCAGTCTCACACTTCTGATCTCTGTTTAAGCACCTATTAATGTATGATCCTGGAAAAATTATTTAACCTATTTATTCTTCATCTATAAAATGTGGATATAGGATCCCTCACAGGGCTATTATAGGGATCAAATGAGATAATACTTTCAAAGCAGTTAAAACAGTGCCTAGTATACATTAAGATTCACATAAGCATGGATTAACTTAAAAGAAGTAGATTTGCTCCTTTTGTGTTTAATGTGTTCCATAGGATAGCAATCAACATATCAGTTTCCCAGAAAGGAAAAGACATGAAATTTTTAGAAAGGCAATATAATTTGAAATAGTGTGGCATAAAATTATCCAAATAAGTATGTAAGGTATGTCATAGTTACTATATAGACAATAGTAAGTTTTCATTCAGATGCTTTAAAGCAAGGAAACTGAAAATTACCACCTAATCTGCTACTGTTAATAGGTTTTTCATTATTTTATCTGCTCTTAAAAGTGACACCTACATGCATAGACAGAGATAGTGACCTCAGTCACATTATCAGGATAATTTATAGACACTGTGTTAAGTTATGTGTTTTTTAAGAACCTGAAAAACACAAATAAGGTTGCTAGGTGCTTCGTTCTTCTACCAAACCTGCAAATACTATTAGTATCTTTGCATGTGTATATATTTAAAATTTATCTCACATTTTTGACAAAGTATACAGACAAACATTGAAAGCTTTGCAAGTTTACAGCATTTGGAAGTTAAGGTAATTTCTGAAAGTCTTCCTGTTATGTAACAATTGTTTAGCATCAACACTGAACTATATTCAGTACAAAACAAAGATTTAATCATAATTCAAGACTATTCTGTTCATTAAAATTCCACTGATGAGGAACTGTTAAGGGAATATTTCATTTTGAAAAAAGGGAAAGTTCCAATTTCAAATTTAAATGAATTTAAATTAGCATTTAAATATGTTCTATAAACATGTGTCAGGCTGAGTTATGATAGTATGGTCATTACTGTAGTGATAATTATGTGCCCTTTAGTGAGCATTCACTGTGTATTGAAAGCCTTGCAAAATATAGTATGTTTAATCCTGCAGATTTCTGATGACTTTTTTCTCATGAGAACACAGAATACATCATAATCTCTTTCCTCAGGCCTAACACATAGTGATAAAAAATTAAAGGAATTTTATTTTTGTTCCTAACAGTTTTGTCTATTCATTGAAATTTAAGAAACCAGGTAAATTTAATTTTCTAAAATTGCATCTAATGATTGGTTGGTTTGCCGTTTGTCTTGTGAATTTTATTGGTTTCATTTTGATACTATATCTTTAAAAAAACTGAAAACATCTAAAATATTGATTTTTAGTCTGGTTATTTGATTAGTGTTCTTTCTGAACTATGTCACTTTTGTTTTCTATATATTATTCGTATTTCATAATTTTAATTCAAACATATTTTTATTAATTTTGAAAAGACACAAACCAAGTGCCATAATTATATAATGTAATTCTGCAAAAACAATATTAAATATCATAATTGAAATATTATTTTGTGTATGCAAAGTTGTTTTTTACTTTGGTAAGATTGCCAGATATTTTTGTTGGTAATCTTTCAGTGCTTTCCCTCAGTTACATGCCTTGGATATCAATGCATTTTTTTCCACAAAACCTTATTGAAGAGTTGAAACAACTACATTCAAGAACCACTTCCGCTGTTCCTGTGAAAGACTATAAAAAAACAAATTGAGAAATAAACAGATACATCACAGAATTAATATTATTAAACACCAAACACTGTTCAGTATTAAATACTGTAGTTGGAAGTTTGTTAACTTGGACACTTCTTCAAAGTGAGGAACTTTTGCTAACGTCAGATCACTTGATTAGAATCACTATCTTTCAAAGGGCTTTGTTTAAAAAAGAAATCTTTCTAAATCTTGCTATTGTAAATCATTTTAATGAAATAGTTGATCATGAGTTTTATGAATAAAATACTTTGTGGTACAAGATGTTAGGCTAAAACTCCACAAATTCAACATATAACGATTCAATAAAATATTGAATTGTGTTAATGTTATTTGTTATTTTGTGTCTATAATAGCTAATTACCACGTTATAGTGCATCCTTTTTAAGATATTAATGAAAATAAGTAACATAAAGGTACAGGCAATGGACATTATATGAAGTGTCTGCAAAAAGTTTATGGGAAATATATATGAGGAGAAAACTATGCATAGATTTCAAAAATGTTTTGTACCCAAATAAACTTGTAGTAACTTGTTATAACACATCTGAGTAGAATCTAGTTTGAGGCACTAAGAAGGTTAAGGCATCAGTGTGAAAAGAGCCCCGGAACTCCTATCTTAGCAACACAAATTCTGGTAGCATTGAAGCAAGAACAAACATCCAATTTATAGTGAGGCTTGAGTGGAAGAAGGGAGAAATTACTGATGCTTTATGAAAAGTTTAGGGGCACAAAGATATCAGCAGCTTATAAATAGATAACTCATTTTAAGAAGGGACGAGATGATGTTGAAGAGGAAGCCTGCAGCAGCAGACCATCCATATCAATTCGTGAGAAAACAAATTCACCTTATGTGTGCCCTGCTTGAAAAGGACTGACGATTGATAACAGAAACAATAGGTGACACCATAGACATCTCAAATTGTTCAGCTTACAAAATTCTTTTTTTTTTTTTTTTTAGAAAGAGTTTCACTCTTGTTACCCAGACTGGAGTGCAATGGTATGATCTTGGTTCACTGCAACCTCTGCCTCCTGGATTTGAGCAATTCTCCTGCCTTAGCCTCCCAAGTAGTTGGGATTACAGGTGCCTGCCACCATGCCCCAGCTTACATAACTCTTATAGAGTTATGTAGTGAAATTTCTGTTTGCCAGAAGTTAAGCTTTAAACCTTAGTAACTTAAAAAATGTGAATGCTACAATTCAAACTTTTTAAAAATTGTATTTTATAAACACAATTAATTTTGTAAACTTTAAATAATAATGTTTATTTTCAAACAACTGTCAGCTTTGATTTAAAGGGCTGAAAAAATAAGGGTAAAATTTCTTTTAATTTACAAAATCAAATAAGTGAAAAATAAATATCTATAATTAAGTTTTAAGTGAGTTTTGTGTAAATTTGTAACATTGATACTTTGGGAGATGCTACAGCTGAAAATAGCATAAGACTTTAGAGACGGCCTCTACGTTTTTAAAATATATTTTTCCTTTCAATAGAAATTTTACCTCAAACTAGGTATTAGGTATTGACGGGATGTATCTCAAAATAATAAGAGCTATTTATGACAAGCCAAAATCATGCTGAATGGGCAAAAACTGGAAGTATTCCCTTTGAAAACTGGCACAAAAGAGGAATGCCCTCTCTCACCACTCCTATTCAACATAGTGTTGGAAGTTCTGGCCAGGGCAATCAGGCAGAAGAAAGAAATAAAGGGTATTCAATTAGGAAAAGAGGAAGTCAAATTGTCCCTATATGAAGATGACATGATTGCATATTTAGAAAACCCCATCGTCTCAGCCCAAAATCTCCTTAAACTGATAAGCAACTTCAGGAAAGTCTCAGGATACAAAATCAATGTGCAAAAATCATAAGCATCCCTATACACTAATAATAGACAAACAGAGAGCCAAATTATGAGTGAAATTTTCTTTTTCAAAAATTTTTTGCCTATCTATGTCAAATTTCTCCAGCACTGTTTATTAAAAGAGCTATTCTTTCTTCACTGAATTGCTGTTGCTCCTTTGTGGCAAATCACTTAGGCATTTTTGTGTGAGTCTATTTTTTTTATTCTCTTTTCTCTTCTGTTGTTCAATAGGTCTCTTTCTTCCCAGTCCACACTACCTCGCTTACTGTAGCTATATAGTAAGCTTTAATATTGGGGAGAGTTATTCTTCCCATTTCATTCTTCCTTGTCAAAATTGCATTCAAGGGCCTGTGACTTTCCAAATAAATTTTAGAATAAGTTTTTCTATGTCTTAAAAAAGAAATCCTTGCTGGGATTTTGTTAAGAATTGCATTATACCTATAAATCAGTTTGAGAAGAATTGACATCTTTATTATGTTGAGTCTTTCAATCCATAAACATGGTATGTCTCTCCCTTTGTTTAAATTTTTTTATTAATTTACCAATGTATTATAATTTTTGGCATACAGATCTTCTACATGTTTTGTTAATTATATATCTATCAAGTTCATTTTTAGAGTAAATAGTATTGTGGTTTTCATTTTTGCCTGGCTCTGTTCATTGTGAATATATAGACATATGATTGATCTTTGTGTGTTGATCTTATATTTTGTGACCTTGCTAGACTCACATATTAGTTATAGAAGGATTTTTTTTTAATTTGGAATATACTTTGGGATAGTCTATGTAGATATTCTTGTTATCTGCAAATAGAAACAGTTTTATTTTTTTCTCTTTTCAGTCAGTATGCCTTTTATTTCTATGTCCTGCCTATTCCTGTGGCTACAACTTCTATGCCAAATAAGAGCAGTGCGAGATAATATCACTTCTTTGTTTCTATCCTAGGGAAAAACCATGCAGTTTTAATTATTATATTCACTATAGATATTTGTATACATTCTCTTTATCAAGTTGAGATATGTTGCCTAACTTTTTGAGAGTTTTTATTATGAATGAGTATTGGATTTTGTCAGATACTTTTTCTACATCAATTGAGATGAGCATAGGATCTTTTTCCTTTAGCTTTTTGGATTATAATTGATTTTTAAATGCTGAACCAGCCTCGTATACCTGGTAAATCCCACTTAGTCATGGTGTGTAATTCGTTTTCACACTGTTGCATTTTTGTTGCTAGTATTTTGTGGAAAATGTTTCCATCTAACCTCATGAAACGTGTTGGCGTGTAGTTTTCTTCTTTTGTGCTGCCTTTTTCTGGCTTTGGTATCAGAATAATACTGGCTCATAAAATTAGTTTGAAAATTTTCCTTCCTCTTTCATTTTTTCTGGAAGATACATATAAAATTGCTGTTAATTCTTTAAAGAGTTGATAAAATTATTCAGTTAAACTATTTAAACCTGGAAGTTTATTTTTTGGCTCTTTCAAATTACAAATTAAATTTCATGAATGGTAATAGAAATTATTCACATGATTTCATTGTGGTTGATTTTTGGTGTGTGGTTTATGAGAAATTGTTTCATTTTTCTAAGTTGTCAAATTTATGAGCATAAGCTTGTTTGTAGTATTTGATAATTATCTTTTTAAAGGCCATAGGATCTGTAATAATCCCTTATTTCATTCCTGATGTTGCTTATTTCTGTCTTCTTTTTTAATGTCAGTCTTGCCAGAGGTTTATTACTTTTTTTTCAAAGAACAAGCTTTTTATTTTACTGATTTTCTCTACTGTTTTTCTATGTCTTTTCTGAGTGACCTGTTGTCAAAGACTCGGTTCTGCTTGCTTCACATTAGGGTGCTGCACACTGTGAGTGATATACGTTATGGAATAAGAAACAAAATGAGTACATAAAAGAACTATGAAGGAATTTTTAGAAAGGGAGAGCAGTTTCGTTTGGAATTCACTTGGGCCAAGCTTCTGAAAGAAAGTCAATTTTAAAGCTATTGAGAACTGTATTAGTCTCTTTGTGTGGGTGTGTATGTGTGTGTGTATACAGAAAAAAATTATATACAGAAACATATATATCATATATTATATATAGATGCTACTGAAACATTAAAGAATTAAATAGAAACTTAATTTGGGAATTTGAATAAACGTCCTGTGTTAAATGATTTTTTTGTGATGAGTTTTGAAAGATTGGAAGGATTTTAAGAGATATGGGAATGAATTCTAAAGAAAAAAATTGTGAGAAAAAAGTTAAGGATTTGGGGAAACAGAAACAGATTGAAGTGCTGTTGAAAGGTAATTTAGTATTTTTGAAGATACTATTTGAGTGATAAGAATACAAACAGGGGCCGGCCGTGGTGGCTCACGTCTGAAATCCCAGCACTTTGGGAGGCGGAGGCGAGCAGATCACTTGAGGTCAGGGTTTCGAGACCAGCCTGGCCAAAATGGTGAAAATCCATCTCTACTAAAAATACAGAAAAACTAGCCATGCATGGTGGTGGACGCCTGCAGTCCCAGCCACTTGGGAGGCTGAGGCAGGAGAATTGCTCAATCCCAGAGAATTGCTGAGGCAGGAGAATTGCTTGAGGTGCAGGTTGCAGTGAGTCAAGATCACAACACTGCACTCCAGCCTGGATGCCAGTCTGAGTGACAGAGCAAGACTATGTCTCAAAACAAACAAACAAACAAACAAACAAACAACAAACAGGGAGATAATGGAGAGTGTCCTTACATGCCAATTAATACTTTAGGTTTTATTTTGTTGGCCATAAGCCAAATAGGTATAAGTCACAAAATGTTCAAAGAATATATGACAGTCTGAGGATTTCTATTCTTGAAGACAAATGCATAAGTGACAGATCTGTTCCTGAAAGTGAAAAGGTACAAGACTTAATGAAGTGTAACTAATAACTAATCAATATGAGTACTCTTTGGTTTTATGGCCATTGGATATTCTCTTTTGAGAAACGGCCGTGCAAGTACTTAGCCTAATTTTCTGTTCTTTTTCACTGATTTGAAGGAGAACTGTCTGTTCTGGATATGAGTTCTTTTCTTTTTTCTTTCTTTTTTTTTTTTTTTTTTTTTTTTTTTTTTTAGTTGGCTACATTGGTTTGTGAGTGTTCTGGAAAATTGCAGTATGTGTGAAGACCAATTTCCTTGCTGGCATTGCATGCATTTAAATATTAATGCACAGAGGCACAGAATTAGAGCAACAAGAAAGCATATTCAAACACTACCATGCCCCATACCCCTTTTTATTGCTTGTTTGCTTAGTACTTCATATATGTGTTTTGTAAGTATTTTGTCCACATTTTTGGCTTTTATTATTTTAAGATTTTGCTTTGATGAAGAGAATCTTTCAGTTTAAATGTAGTCCAGTTTATTAAGTTTTTCTTTCAAATTTAGCAGTTTTTCATTTTGTTGAACAAAATTATTTGCCTACTTTAAGGTCCTAACATGGTTTTCCATGTTTTCCTCCAAGAGTTTTATTGATTTACCTTTGCTATTTAGATCTGAAATCAATCAGGGTCAGAAGCAGAAGAAACAGGAATGAGAACCCTGGAGAATAAAAAGAAAATAAATAATAAAATGAAAGACTTAATCCTTAGTTATTAATAACTACTTGATAAATAATTATTTAACTGGTTAATATATTAACGTGAGCTTAAATATAGCAAAAGCAGAAATTGGCAGAACAGGTAAAAATTTTTTTGACCTGACTACATACTTTATGTAAAAAACTCATGTGCAAACATACTGACGAATGTAGGCAGAAAATAAGGAATGAAAAATGATTTATCATGCAAATGCAAGCATTAACTAAAATGGAATGAATAAATATATTAATATCAGATAAATCAGACTTCAGATGTAAGAAAATTACTAGGAAAAAGAGACATCACAAGATGATAAAATGATCAATTCACCAAATACATGTAGAAATGTTAAGTGTATCAATACTCTTATTGACCAAATGGTGTTGCCTGAAACGGTGGTGTTAAAGACCCATCTTCAATGTGGTAGCGTTTGGAATAAGTAAATAAACAAAGTTAAATGAAATCATTAGTGTAGGGCTTTGATTTGATAGGATTAGTGTCCTCACAAGAGGAGAAACCAGAGAGCTGTCTCTCTCTCTCTCCCATATGAGGAAATAGTGAGAAGGTTGCTATCTACAAGCCAGTAAGATAGCCCTCATCAGAAACCAAATTGGTTAGCAACTTGATCTTGGACTTACCAGCCTCTAGAATTATGAGAAAATACATATTTTTTAGTCACACAGTCTATGGCATTTTGTTATAGCAGTTCAAACAGACTAAGAAAAATAGAAAAAGACAAGGCTTAAAAATACAAGAAGCAAAACCTAATAGAGGTTAAAGGAGGACTAGGCAAACCTACTTACAGTTAAGAACTGCAGTCAGGCACAGTGGCTCACGCATGTAATCCCAACACTTTGGGAGGCCAAGGTGGATGGATCACCTGAGGTCAGGAGTTCAAGATCATCCTGGCCAACATGGTGAAACCCTGTTTCTACTAAAAATATAAAAACTAGCCAGGCATGGTGCTGGGAGCCTGTAATCCAAGCTGCTTGGGAGCCTGAGGCAGGAGAATTGCTTGAACCCAGATGGAGGTTGCAGTGAGCTGACATGGTGTCACTGTACTCCAGCTTTGGCAACAGAGTGAGATCTATCTCAAAATAAATAAATAAATAAATAAAATAAAATAAAATAAAATAAAACACTACCACTACCAACTAAGAATACCAATGAATTAACATTTATAGAACACTCCACATGGCAACAGTTGAATGTTCATTCTTCTCCAGTGCCCACAGCACATTATCCAAAATAATCATATCTTGGTTCATAAAACAAACCTCAGTCAATTTAAAAGAATTAAAATATTTGAGATAGGTTCTCTTACCATAATGGAATCAATTAGAAATCAGTATTAAAGAGACATCAGAAAAATCTTTATAAACGTGGAAATTAAACAGCACAATATTTAATATTTCATGGATAAATAAGTCTTTATACATATTAAAATAAAATTAAGTACAAAATATCAAAATTTGTAGGATGCAGTTAGAGCAATGCTAAGAAACAAATATGAAACACTAAATTTTTACTGTGATGATTTATTTGTTGTGTCAACTTGACTAGGATAAGGGATGACAGATAGCTCATAAAATATTATTTCTGGGCATGTTTGTGAGGGTGTTTCCAGAGGAGATTATCAATTGTATCAGTAAATTGAAAGAGAATGCCATCTTTACTAATGTGGATGGTCATCGTGCAGTCCATTGAGGGCCTGAAGAGTACAACAAGGTGGAGAAAGAGTGAATTCACTCTCTCCACTTGAGCTAAAACATCTATCTTCTCTTGATCAGTTGAACAATTTGTCTCTCAGATGCATTCAATTGAATAATTTGTCCCTGGATATTTGTACTAAAGCATGTTAAAGCCAAGAGTCTACACATATTAGCTAACAGGAAATTGTTCTGATATATACAGTTAAAGGAAATGGAAAGCATTATTTTCAAATCAATCACACAACATAAATTCGATCAAATATGAGTCTATCATATTATGATGAACTCTGATGGTCTTGCAATTGCTTTTATATTTGTTCCAATAGGACTTGATATTTGGGGTATGCACACCAAGAGGTGAAATGAAATGGAAGCTGGGATCATTATGTATAGACTGAGCATGTTAGAAACAAATGAGAAACTGAATGTTACTATGGGAAACCCATAAATCATATTAAATCGGAGAACCAGCTTGAACTATGCATTGCAAACTAAGCAGCAAAGTTGGGCAGAATGGTCAAATAACCGACAGTTAGTTGATGGGTAGCATTTGTGATACCAAAACCCCGTGTTTCCCTCTCCAGAACACGACCATAATAATAGTTGAGTTTACGGCTAAAACAATACTTGTCAATTTGTAAGTAAGGACCTGGACCACCAATCTGTATCAGATGTTGTTCAAAATAATACTTGCATACTTCGCTATAGAAATTGTAGTTGTCAACCAGAGTATGGGCTGAAATTCCAGTAATAGCAGTAGACATTTTGTGTGTGACTTTCATTCACCATAAGAATAGATGATGAAGTCACACTTTCAAGGCAACAGTGAATTTTGTGAAAAAGATTCCTTTCAAAGAGAGACCCACGACAATTGTCAATTTCAGAGAATACACTTCCTAAATAGCCATCTTTGCACTGATATCATACTATCTACCATAAAGGTTAGTGACAAAAAGAACATTCAGGAGCCACATATAACAAATTAAAAACACTAAAAAATTTTGAATTTGACCCACAGGGGTTGATCACAATTGAGTAATTTGATGCACCACAAATGAGGAATTTGATCCACAGGGACGAATAGTTCAAATCATCTTCTCCTGCCTTTGGACTCCTGGTGCTCTTGATTCTCAAGCCTTTGCACTTGGACAGGAACCTACACCATCAGCCTTTGTGTTTTTTCAGCTCTTTCAACTCCAGCTGAATCTTATACCATTGGCTCTTCCTGGTTCTCAGGCCTATGGGTTTGGGTCGCAATGACAACACTGGCTTTCCTGGGCCTCCAGCTTGCAGAGAAAAGATAGTGAGACTTCTCAGCCTCCATAATTGTGTGAGCCAATACCTCATAGTAAATCTCTTTTTGTATTGATTCTGTTTCTTTGGAAATCTCTACATAATACACTTACATTAGAAAAGAGATCTCATAACTATAATCTACTTTTGTCTTGGAAATGAGTTAAAAAGAGCAAAATAAACCCAAGCAGACAAAAGAAAGGAAATAATAACGATAAAAGCAGAAATAAATGATATTGAAACAGAAAAACAGTAAAGAAGATGATACAAAAAGCTCATTCTTCAAATAAAATCAATCAATACAACTTATAAATCTTCCGCAAGACTGACAAAAATAAAAACAGAGAAAACACATTATTAGTATCAGGCACTAAGCAGGGATATTATGAAATATCTGGCAACTATGAAACAGATAAGGGAATACCATGAACAACTTTACACTCATCAACTTAACTCTTTAGAAGAAATGAACGAATTATTCAAAAACTAAACACTAGCAGAAATCACCCAGGCGAAAGAGATGAAAGAAACACTTAAGAATTTACAAACATTTAAGAATTTATACCAATTTTACATAATCTCTTAAAGACAAAAATTTAGGAGCTAATACTTCTCGAGTTATTTTATGGGATCAATACTATCCTGATACTAAAAGCAAGTAAAGACAGCACAAAAGTATAAAACCATAGGCCAATATCGCTCAGGAACATAGACACACCAATCCTCAACAAAATATTAGAAATCACATCCAAGAATGGATGCTTAAAAGTATTATATACTATGATCAAATGAGATTATTGCAGTTATTCAAGCCTGAATCAACATTTGAAAATGGATCAATGTAATTTACCTATCAATATGCTCAAGAAGAATAATCATAGGATCATAAATTGACACAGAAAAACCATTTTTAAAAAATTCAACAACCATTCATGCAAAAAGTCAACAAACAAGGAACAGATGAATTTCTTAAACCTCATGATTTCAAAAACCCTACAGCTGACATCATAGCTAATGGTGAAAAACTGCACATTTTCCTCTAAGATTGTGAATAAGGCAAAAATACCTACTCTCAGCATGCCTATTGAACATGGTATTGAAAGTTCTAGCCTCTGCAATAGGCAGGAAAATAATTTAAAAACACACAGATTGAAAAGGCAGAAATAAAATTGTCTTTATTTGCAAATATCAAAATTATCAACATTAAATACCCTAAGAAATCTCATAAATATTGAGTTTAGTGAATCACAGAACACATGCAAATCAACCACTGAAATGAATCACATTTCTTTAATTTCTAAAATTAAAAACACAATATAGTACTGTTTATAATTACTCCAAAGAAAATGAAATATGTAGGTATACAGTTGGCAAAACATGTCCCAGGACTGTGTGCTGAAAATTCCAGAATACTGATGGAAGAAATGAAAAAGATCTAAATAAATACAAATATACAGCATTTATCAAAGAGAAAACAACATATTAATCATGTCAGTTGTCTACAAGTTGATCTATGTATTTAATGCTATTCCTATCAAAATCTCAGCAAGAATTGTACAGATGTAGATAAGCTTATTCTAAAACATATATGGAAAGGAAAGATCTATAAATAGCCAAAACAGTTTGAAAAAGAACAAAATGATTAATTAACTCTTCTCAGTGTTAAAAAGAAATTATACCAATTTTACATAACATTCCCTTTAACATTGGGAAGAGTTAATCATTTGTATTGTTCTTTTTCAAATTTTTTGGCTATTTATAACTCTTCCTAATGAGGAGAGTATATTACTGGAGTAGATATAAACATAGATAAATTGGAGTAAATTAGAGAATCTAAAAATATACTCACATCAAGATGCCCAGTTAAATTTTGACTAAGGAGCGAAAGTTATTTAATGAAGTAAGAAGAGCATTTTTAATAAGCGGTACTGAAACAATTGAACAATGATAGGATAATAAAATGAACTTCGGTTTAAACCTTCTATCTTATCATTATCTCAAAGTGGACCAAATACTTGAATGTTAAATTTAAAAGTATAAAAAATTTAGGATAAAATGGGAAACTCTTTTGGATCTAGGATTGGGCAGAGATTTTAGACTTAACATTAAAAGTGTAATCAATTAAAAGAAACTTTCATAAATTCCACCTCAAAATAGAAAAAGAAAAGAAAACTTTATTTTGCAAAAGATCCAGTTAAAAGTTTAGGGCATTGCCCTACTGGCTTTTACCTACATTATTCATGATTAGAGATATAATTTGTTTAGGTAACACAACTCTTTTTTTGGTAGAATTTCCCTGCATTTATTTCTCATGTTTGAACCAATAAATGCTATCACTCGGGTATTTTTGGTGCATAAATTTTACACAAGGTTATTCAGAGCAGCATGAAATACCATAAGACAGTTTCAGATAGCCAATATATTTTAGCTTCATGAGCAGAGTTTGTTGTTTTAAATAAAGGGTTTCTACTCAGAATCAATGTGAATAAATTTTAATAATATTAATTGTGTTACAACAACTAATAACTTCTTTCTGTTTAATAACCAGGTAGAATATAGAATTTATTATAGACTTGCACCAAAATAACTGAATTTCTTGGGTATTACTTTATACCCTGTAAGTAAATATTCACTTATTTTTGTTTTAAATTATTGCAGTGTACATGGAATACTATGCAGCCATATAAAAGAATAGGATCATGTATTTTGCAGGGACATGAATGGAGCTGGAGGCCATTATCCTTAGCCAACTAACACAGGAACAGAAAACCAAATACCGTATTTTCTCACTTAAAAGTGAGAACTAAAAGACACATGGACACATAAAAGATAACAACACACACTGGGGCCTACTGGGGGTAGAAGGTGGAGGGAGATCAGGATAAATAACTAAGGATTAGTAGGCTTAATACCTGGGTAATGAAATAATTTGTACAACAAACCAATGTTTATTGGGAGTAAATAGACAATTATATGACCATATTTTAAAAATTTCTTAACAACTTTAGTAAATACTCCATTTAATGTTCAGAAACATGCAACAAATTTGTGACACTGTCTTTTTGGTTTGCATCCAAAATCTAACGCATTTATACGTTCTTATCAGTGTGTGATGGACTGAATGTTCCTGTACCACAACATTCATATGCTGAAACCCTCATCTTGCTGAAACCCTAATCTTCAATGTGATGTTATTTGGAAATGGAGATTTGGGGAAGTAATGATGTCATTAGGGTGGAGTCCTCATGATGGGATCACTGCCCTGATAGGAAGAGAGGGGAAGAGAACTTGCTTCCTCTTTCTACTCTTGGCCATGTGAGGATATATGGAGAAGAGGACTATCTGCAAACCAGGAAAAGGGGCCTCCCCAAGTATGGAATCTGTGGGCTGCTCGGTCTTAGACTTCCCAACTTTCAGAACTGTGAGAAACAAATGCTTGTTATTTAAACCACCCAGTTTGTGGTCATTTTTTGTAGCAGCCAAAGCAGACTATAACATAGTGTGATATTTTAAAAACATGTTTTATGGAACATACAAGCAAATCTTCAGTAATAACTATATAATGATTTGTAAATGTCTGTCCTATATTAAAAATTTTCAACTTTCATGATTACCAAATTCTGAAGATTTAAGTAAATAGAAATGAGCATTAAATATAAAAGTGTTTGCAATTTTGTCTATTTGGGATCACAGAAACAGAGACATTTAAAATGTTACTTCTAATAGCATTAGCTTCCTCATCTATATGAATTTAGGGTTATTTTTAGACTTAAAGTAGGCTTAAAATTATCTTACATGAAAGTGATTGGCATAGGATAAATACTTAAACACGTTAGTTGCCTTCCCTTTAGAAAATAGAGATATATATTCACCCTCACACAAACAAGCATACATCAGCAAAGAAAACAAATGTCTCCATATAGATGTTTTTGCTTCCCAGACCCCCAACATCTGGAGGTGAAATGATTGACATTGAAATGTAACAATTCCTTTAAGGGAGAAAAAGCTTTGGGAATGGTGGTTTTTCACACTAAAAGTGATATTGTATACATTTACTGTAATGAGAGTTGCAAAATGAAGAATATGATTATATTAGTTTCTATTTCTGCTGTAACAAGTTAGCACACAGCAGTTTAAAATAACACAATTGTTTACTTTCCTACAGTTCTGGAGTTAAGTCTAAAGTAAGTGTTACAAGGCTAAAATCAAGATGTCAGCAGGAGTGATTGCTTCTGGAGGCTCCAGAGGATGGCACTTGTCCTCACCTTGTCCAGCTTCTAGAGGTAGCTTGTGGCCCCTTCCTATTTCTGCAAGCCAGCTGGGTAGCATCTTTTTTTCTCTTTAACCAACTGCTTTGTTTGGAGCCATCCAGGAAGCCAAGATGATCTCCCAATTCCAAGATCCTTAAGATAGTCACATCAGTAAATCCCTTTTGTCATATAGAGTAGCCATATTCACCGGTTTTAGAGATTGGAATGTGGACATATTTGGGAACACATTATTTAGTCTTTCATAGTTATACCAGAGCTTTTTTTTTTTTTTTTTTAAATGAAGTCTTGCTCTGTTGCCCAGGATGGAGTGCCCGATTGAAAGATTCTCCTGCATCAGCCTCCTGAGTAGCTGGGATTACAGGCACCCGCCATCATGCCCTGCTAATTTTTGGATTTTTAGTAGAGACGGGGTTTCACTGTGTTGGTCAGGCTGGTCTTGAACTCCTGACCTCGTGATCCACCCCGCTAGGCCACCCAAAGTGCCAGGATTACAGGCGTGAGCCACTGTGCCCAGCCAATAACAGAGCTTTTTTTTTTCACTATATAATTTGAAGGAAAATGCTCCAGTAATACATGAAGAAACTGCAGGCATTTGGTGTTCTTTCAGTGTCCTTTAAGAAAGATGAATAGTCTTTTCCCTACATATACTGACTACACAACAAAATTCTTCATTTTTAGAGATGCAAATAACTTCAATGTTTCATATTCATCTAAATTAGCTCCCTCGTTTCTAATTTTGGATTAGCAACTAGTAGCAAAGAAAGCAGAGTGGAGCAGGAGTGTGTAATTGTGTGTGTGTGTGTGTGTGTGTGTAAAAGCAAACGCTGTCACTTACAGCAATGATAGAAGATACCCTTGTGGAATTCAAGAATCTGTGCATCTTCATTAATGCTTTCTGTGTCAGCCTAAACGTATTCACCACCGACTTTAAAGCAGTCTATTTTGGGACATCATCTGTTGGCTTCGTTTTAGCCAAATTCCCCACTTCAATGATTTTTCACTTCCCAGGTCATCTTACTCATATTGTGATACATCACAAAAATTATAGCATTTCTGGATATAATTCAATCTAATAGGATCACTATAATGCTACAAAGCCCAGGCATTTTCATTTCTCATGCTTTCCCCTTGGAATCATGTTAAGAGGTTGGATTATAGGCTTTTGAAATTGCAATTTTGCCATTTGGGAGGTAAAAATAATTGGATGAACTATAGCATGAGATAACACATTTCATTACCGTACTGTTTCAACTAATCTCTCTGCTGAATAAAGGAGCATACATCTCTTTCTGATTCTTTTTAGGTCCCTAAATGTGGAGGTCAAATATCAAGTTTAAAGACAGTGAAAAACAGCATTATATATTTTTCCTAGTCTATATAAAATAACAGACCAATTTTTTCTTTGCTGCCATCAAATATATTTTATAGACAATCTTTTAATAAACCTCAAAATACAAATAAAGTGTTTTCACATTATAATTTGAAGAATAAAATTGTACTAATAGATGTGTTTATAAGTGCTTCTGATTTCGGATTCTTCTTCTTCATCAGGCATTTAGGCATTCAATTTGTGATGTTTCCTTTAATCCAGATAAAACTAACTCCGTTTTTCTTGTCTCTGTCTTTATTGTTGATTTGTCACATTTGAGGTCATCACTGGAGCTCCTTGTTTTCTGTTTCCTCTCTGAGGGTTCGTTGTTGGTTTTTTCCGCTCCTGCAATTTCCCCCAATGCCAGCTGATATTCATTCATTTTTTTTCAGCTTTTGTAACCACTTCTTTAGCAATTGAAATTGCGTGTTTACTGTTCTTTCAACATCAACCTCATTTATCTGATTATTCCTCTGAAACTTGAAGAGGTTATGAGGGTCTGGTGTGACATGTTACAAGGAGCTTGATCTGGGTGTACGTAGCTCTTCATGCTGTTCCTTAGAATAAGTAGCATAGAGGCCCAAACTAGCTTCAATTCCCAATGAGGAATTATGAGTCAGTCGTGGACTGGAGTCCTGGGTCAGGCTAAGCAGTTCAAGTAAAAAGGGCCAAGAACGAAATTTAAAAAGATTCTGAATTGTGAAAGCCAGTGTGCAGGAAAGTACAGCACAAATAACCAGAATGCTCAGAAATTCCTTAGATTAAAAGTGTAAAGTTATAGACATATCTTTTTGGGAACCACCATTAAGCCCTCTATGATGAGGGAAATGCTTTAGTAAAAATAATGTATTAATACAAAAGAAGGGAAGAAATGAGAGGATGTGGAACATAAAACAGTTCAGACAAATAGAAAATATATAATAAAATGACAGATACAAATAGATCAGTAATCCATCAAATATTAGTGAAACTAATAGTAGAACTAACACGTTAAAGGTAAATGTGATGCTGGTTTAAAAATATTCCTAGTTATGAAACCACTTTAATTAAAACGAAAGCTAAAACGTTAGAAAGGTTATATAAATTTCACCATTTAACATGCCTCTGCAGCTCTACACTTTTAATGCCTATTAAGTTAATATCAGGGTAGGTTCAGGATGGGAGGAGGTCCATAAGAATGCCGTCCTGAGTATATGCTACACAGTACAACACTAGACCCATTTTCTTCAAAGCACTACTTCATCATTTAATGCTATTGCATTGTTCAGAAATCTTACTTAAATTTAATGTCAGTCTTGCACTTGAATATCTTCACAACATGGCTGCAAACCATTTCCCAAAATGATATCACTCTGCTCACCAGTGTAAACCTTTGTGACAGCAAACTCTTCAATCACCTTTTTTTTCAAAGCAGTCCTTATACTTTCTTACTTGTTTTAAATTAATCTTCTACCACATTTTCTTCTCTCAATCCACTTCTGCCAATTTATCTCTGATTCATTCATCCTGACAGTTCAAATCTCTCCTTTATAAAGCATTTCCGGATATCATTCAATATAATAAGATCACTATATATCTAATATATCCATGCCTTGGTGATGTCTGTTTCTCAGGAAACACACATTCCCTAATCATTCATTTTTTCAATAGAAAATATTTATTGAATGCCCACACTGTCCCAGGTAACTCCATCAATTACTGGGGATCCATTGGTGCTTTGATAGAAAATAAAGTCATATATCCTAATAGATTAAAGGAGGATATCTTTCTTAAGTCATGAAATTTATATAACTTTTCTAACATTTTAGCTTCTGTTTTAATTAAAGTGGTTTCATAACTAGGAATATTTTTAAACCAGCATCACCACATTTACATTTAATTTTACTGTTAGCTCCACTAACATTTGATGGATTATTGATCTATTTGCATCTGTCATTTTCCTATGTATTTTCTATTTGTCTAAACTATTTTATGTTCCACATCCTCTCATTTCTTCTTCTCTTCTTTTGTATTAATAAATTATTTTTATTAATGCATTCCCCCCATTGTAGACGGCTTACTGTGGGTTCGTAAAAAGATGTGTCTACCTCCTAATCCCTGAAAACTGTGAATATTTCGTTACTCGGAAAAGGTTCTTTGCAGATCTAATTAAGTTATGGAACTTGAGATGAGGAGATTATCCTAATTATCAGGTAGGTCTTGAATGTTATCTCAAGTGTCCTTATAAAAGAGAGACACATGGAGATTAGACACACATGTACAAAGGAGAAAGTAACATGAAGACAGAGCAGGAGAGATGTGGCCACAAGACAAGGAGAGTTGACAGCCGCCAGCAGATGAACAAGACAAGGAAAAAGTTCTTCCTCAGAGTTTCCAGAAAGGATATAGCCTTTTCAACTCCTGGATTTCAGACTTCTGGCCTTTAGGACTGTGAAAGAATAAATCTTTGCTCTTTTAAGATATCAAATTTGCCATAATTTGTTATAGCAGCCATAAAAACTAATAGACCCATCAATTGACTTTTAATTGTATATTCTTTCATTTCGTAGTTATTCTAAAAACTGCAACATCCATTTTTAACTGTTTAACTTACTGAAATCTAATACTTCTGTAGCTTTGGGATTTTCTTGGAAATGGTCTGACCTGTAAATATTTTTCTACTGTGTTCTATTTTTATGTTATTTTGTCATGCTTTTGGAATTCTACATGTTTTTGACTCCGCACACTAATATTAATATTATTTTTGTTTTAGTGAAAAAGCTCTTCAAAAAAGGTAGATCATTTATTTGATGTTATGTTGTTTCTGGAATCTTGGTACCTAATTAAGAAACATTTTGTAAGTATAGTTGATATTTTTATCTCCTACAAATGGATTTATTTTACAGTGTTTTATTAACCCATAAAGAATCTGATGTCAAGGAAAAATAGGTTAGTACAGCTTGGTTATATTGTAATCTACTAAGTTTCAGTTATATTCACAACTGAAACTTAGATTGAAGTTATGTAATTTCCTGATTTTAATTTTTAAGAAGCAAAACAAAACAATTCAACAGCTACATAGTTCAATATAATTTTTAGGAGTCTACTGTGTTCCACAACCTATGCTTGGTACTGGGTGGCACACATTATAGAAATAACTAGCTAAGTGAGCAACAATTCTTCCTTAAGGTAGATATTAATAAAAGTGGTCCAATTCTAACTCACCAAGTATCATACCTGTGATTCATTGTATTTGTAATACAAATTAAATAAGCCTTAGTAGCTTTTTGTATTATCAGAATGTTTTTATTCCCTTATCTTTTAGTGGTCTACATAGTTTTAGTTATAGTTTAGTAGCTAAGGGATTTCTTAAAGCCCTGACTAAAGATCAAAGGCTAGTTCTAGCAACCTAGTATTAAATTATCTACAATCATCACACATATATAAACTAATTCAGTTTTTATGCTTTTATGTTCTCATTTGAAAATATGGCCAACTCTCTTATTGTTTAAAGGTACATTGTTTTATGTGGTTGAATTTCTTCTACATACAATTAACATATTATATGATGATAATTATGTGGAATAGAGTGAAAAACTGGAAATAGAAGGAATACTTTATTCAACCACATTTTAATTCAAAAACTCAGCTCTGTCTCTGCCCTTCAGTTTGATTTTGACTTACATATTATAATGCTCCAAGCCTCAGTTTCTTCACAGGTAAAAAATGAAGATAGCAGATAACATAAGATTGTTGCAGGGATGGAGGATGATGGATATATAAAGTGCCTCATGTAGGACCTGGTTACAGAAAAGCATTTAAAGTTAATATTTGTGTTTCAATAATTTAAGGAAGGTGATATCACACACACACACACCCACACACACACACACACACACACACACACACACGAATACTCCTGTTTCTCTGAGGCTTATTTTGGCTACAAATTCCAAATATTACATGTGAATTTTCTTATTGTTATATAATAATTGTACATATTTATGGGGCACACGTGATATTTTGATACATATATAGTGTGTAATAATCAAACCAGAGTAATTCAGATAACCATCATCTCAAAAATGTATCCTTTACTTGTGTTGAAAATATGCCAAATCTTCTTTTCTAGCTATTTAAAAATATATAATAAATTATTAAGAAGTATATTCATACTACTATGCTATTGAACACTAGAAATTATTCCTTCTATCTAAGTGTATTTTTGTGTCCATTAACCAATCTCTCTCTATCCCCCTTCCCCCATGTTCCCAGCCTGTGGTAACCATCGTTCTATTCTCTATCTCCATGAGTCAATGTTTTTTTAAGCCTTCACATATGTGTGAATGATATATGTGTTTATATGCCTAGCTTATTTTACTTAATATATTGTCATCCAGGCAAATATATGTTGCCAAAACAAAAATATTTCATTATTTTTTATGACTGAATAATGTTTTATTGTGTGTTTATATACCACACTTTATCTCTTCATTGACTGATGGACACTTAGGTTCATTCCATGTCTTGACTACTGTGAAAAGCGCTGTAATAAACATGGCAGTGTAGATAGCTTTTTGATATACTGATTTCTGTTCTTTTTGGTATATATCCAGCAGTGGGATTACTGAATCATATGGCAGTTCTCTTTTAGGTTTTTACATAGTCTTTATAGTCTCACAAATAGTGTGTGAAAATTCCCCTTCTTCCACATCTTTACCAGTTTCTGTCACTTTTTGTCTATTTGATAATGGTCCTTATTACTGGGGTGACATGATATCTCATTGCAGTTTCAATTTGCATTTTTATGATTATCAGTAATGTTGAGCATTTTTTAAATACCTGTTTCTCATTTGTATGTCTTCTTTTGAAAAATATCTGTGGATATCATTTGCCCATTTTAAAATTGGATTTTTTTTTTCTCTGCTGAATTGGTTGAGCTCCTTATATATCTTGATTATTAAGCCCATGTTGAATCGATAGTTTGCAGATATTTTTCTCATTTTGTAGGTTGTCTCCTCACTCTATGATTGTTTTTTTTTTGCTGTGCAGAAACGTTTTAGGTTGATGTAATACCATCTATCTATTTCTGCTTTTGTGGCCTGTGCTTTTTAGGTCTTATCCCAAAAATTCTTTGCCCACACCAATGTCCTGAACCATTTCCCCTAAGTTTTCTTCTATTAGTTTCATAGTTTTGTGTCTTAAATTTAAGTATTTAATCCATTTTGAGTTGATTTTTGTATATGGTGAGAGGGGTCTAGTTTCATTCTTCTGCCTGTGCATATCCAGTTTCCCAGTCCCATTTATTGAAGAGACTGTCTTTTCTGCAATGTATGTTCTTGGCAACTTAGTCTGAAATGAGTCAACTATAAATACAAAGATTTATTTCTGTGTTCTCTTTTCTGTTCCACTGGTCTCTATTCTGTTCCATTGGTCGATGTGTCTGTTTTTATGCCAGTACCATGCTGTTTTGGTTACTGTAGTTTTGTAGTATATTTTGAAGTCAAGTAGTGTGATGCCTCCAGCTTTGTTCTTTATTCTCAGGACTGCTATTTGGAGTCTTTTGTCATTCCATGCAAACTTTAGGAGAATTTTTCCTATTTCTGGAAGATTGTCGTTGACATTTTGGTAATGATTGCATTAAATCTGTAGATCACATTGAGAAATATTGACATTTTAACAATACTAATTCTGCTAGTCCATGAACATAAATTATCCCCCCATTTTTGGGTCCTTGTCAATTTATTTCATCGGGGGTTTATAGTTTTTATTGTAGAGAAATTTTATTTCTTTGGTTACATTTATTTCTAGATATTTTGTAACTATTGTAAAATGAACTGCTTGATTTTTTTTTTCAAGTAGAAATGCTACTGATTTTTGTACATTGATTTTG
Source organism: Theropithecus gelada (assembly GCF_003255815.1). Taxonomy (NCBI): domain Eukaryota; kingdom Metazoa; phylum Chordata; class Mammalia; order Primates; family Cercopithecidae; genus Theropithecus; species Theropithecus gelada. The sequence continues at coordinate 171,761,604 of NC_037672.1, read as the reverse complement.
TATCCTGTAACTTAACTGAATTTGCTTATCAATTCTAACAGGGTTTTTGTTTTGTTTTGTTTTGTTTTCCAGCAAAGTCTATGGTTTTCTAAATGTAAGATCATAGATTGCTTCTTCTCCAAACAAGGACAATTTAACTTCTTCCTTTCCAATCTGGATGCCCTTTATTTATTCCTTTTGCCTGATTGCTCTGGCTGACTCCCAGTATTATGTAAAACAAAAGTGACAAAAGTGGGCATCCCTGTCTTCTCCTAGATCTTAGAGGAAAGGCTTCCAATTCTTCCCCATGTAGTACGATGTTCGCTGTGCGTTTGTTATACGTGGTTGATATGGTTAGGCTTTGTGTCCCCACCCAGATCTCATCTTGAATTGTAATTCCTAGGTGTTGAGGGAAGAAACTGGTGAGAAGTGATTGGATCATGGGGGTAGTTTCCTCCATGCCATTCTCATGAAAGTGAGTTCTCACGAGATCTGATGATTTTATAAGTGTTTGGCAAGTTCCTTCTTTGCTCACTCTTCTCTTGCCTGTCACCATGTAAGATATGCCTCCTTCCCCTTCCATCATGATTGTTAAGTTTCCTAAGGCCTTCCCAGCCATGTGAAAAATGTGAGTCAATTAAACCTCTTTCCTTTATAAATTACTCAGTCTTGGCTATTTTTTATAGCAGTGTGAGAATGGACTAATACAATGCTCTCTATTGTTTTGTGGCATGTTACTTCTATATAGAGTTTGTTTAGAGTTTTATTATGAAGCAATGGGGATTTTTACCAAATGCTTTCTCTGCCTCTAGTAAGATGATTGTAAGGTTTTTTTTTCCTTTATTCTGTTGATGCAGTGTATGACATTTACTGTTTTGCATATGTTGAACCAACCTTGTATTCCTGAGATAAATCCTACTTGATCATGGTGTATTATCTTTTTAATGTGTTGTTAAATTTGGTTTGTTAGTATATTTTTAAGGATATTTGCACTTATGGTCATCAGGGATGTTGGCCTATATAGTGTTTTCAATCTTTGTTGTGTCTTTGATTTTGGCTTGTGGATAGTACTTGCATCACAGAATGAGTCAGGAAGAATTCCTTCCTCTTGAAAATTTTTAAACAGTTTGAGAAGGATTTATATTAGTTATTCTTTAAAGATTTAGTGGAATTCAGCAGCAAAACCATTCAGTGCTGGACTTTTCTTTGTTGAGAGGCTTTTTATTACAGATTCAATCTTACCTGTTACTATTGGTCTATTCAAGTTTTCTATTTCTTGGTGGTTCAATATTAGTAGGTTATACTCCAGGAATTTGCCCATCGCCTCTAGGTTTTTCAATTCATTGGTGTATAGATATTCATAGGAGTCTCTAGTGATCATTTGTATTTTTGTAGTATTAGATGTAATGTCTCTTTTATGTTTCTGATTTTAGTTGTTTGGGGATTATCCCTTTTTTTCTTAATCTAGTGAATAGTTTGTCAATATCATTTTCTTTTCAAAAACCCAACTTTTCATTTTGTGGATCTTTTTTTATTTTGGAGACTCTATCTCATTTAGTTCTTCTCCACTCTTTATTTTTTATTTTCTTCTGCTAATTTTAGGTTTGATTTATTCTTGCTTTTCTAGTTCCTTGATGCACATAGTTAGGTTGTTTATTTGGTGTTTTTCTACTGTTTTGATGTAGGTATTTATTGTTCCAAACTTACCTCATTGTACTGCTTTTGCTGCATCCCATAAATTTTAATGTTTTGTTTCCATTTTTCATTTGTTTCATGAAATTTTTAAATTTTCTTTTTAATTTTTTCATTGACCCAGTGGTCATTCAGGAGCATGTTATTTAGTTTCCATGCATTAGTACAGCTTCCAGTGTTCCTCTTATTACCAGTTTCTAGTTATCCCATTGTGGTCAGAAGAAATACTTGACATAATTTCTACTTTTTTTATTTGTTGAGACTACTTTTATGGCCCAATATGTGGTCTATGCTGGAGAATGTTTCATATACTGATGAGAATGTGTATTCTGCAGCTTTTGGATAAAATGTTCTGCAAATGTCTGTTAGTTCTATTTGGCCTACAGTGCAGTATAAGTTTGTTTGTTTTTTTTTAATTTTGTCTAGATAACATGTCCAATGCTGAAAGTGGGGTGTTAAAGTCACTACTTTTTTATGGTCTGTCTCTCTCTTTATCGCTAATGATATTTGCTATAGGTACCTGGACACTTTACCATTTGGTGCATACATATTTCTAATTGTTAGAAATTGCTGAATATATTCCTTTATCATTATATAATGACCTTATTTGCATCTTTTTAAAGTGATTTTAGACTTAAAGTCTACTTTGTATGATATAAACATAGGTACTTCTGTATGCTTTTGGTTTCCATTTGCTTGAATTATCTTTTCCCACCATTCACTTTCAGGCTATGCATGCCTTTAGAGTGAAGTGAATTTCTGTAGGCAGCATACAGGTGAGTCTTGTCTTTTTAAAATGTATCTAAACAGTCTAAATCTTTCAACTGAGAAATTTAAAGTGTTTATATTCCAGGTTGTTATTGATAGATAAGAACATATTCCTGTCATTTTGTAAATTGTTTTCTGATTATTTTGCATATCTTTTCTTCCTTTCTTCTTCTCCTATTGCTTATTTTTGTGACTTGGTGGCATTCTGGTAGTGATAACATTTGATTCTTTTCTCTTTCTCATTTGTGCATCTGCTCTTTTTTGAGTTACGCACTTCAGTGTATTTTCCTGATGGCAAATATTATCCTGTTACATCCACGTATAGGACTCCCTTAAGCATTTATTTTAAGACCAGTCCATTTTTTGATAAATTTCCTCAATTTTTGTTTGTTTGGGAAAGACATTTTTTATAAAAAATTTCTGAAGTATAGCTTTGCTGGAAATAGTATTCTTGACTGATAGTTTCGTTGTTTCAGAATTTGAACATATCATTCCATTCTCTCCTGGTGTGTGAGTTTTTGGCTGAGAAATCTGCTGTTAGTCTTATGGGAATTCCATGTGACTTCACATTTTTTCTATTTTTAGAAGTCTTTCTTTGTCTTTGACTTTGGACAGATTGACTAAAATGTGCCTTGGGGAGAATAATTTTTGTTATAGGACGTATAATATTTGGGGATCTTTGAGCTTTCTTTATCTGGATGTCAATATTTTTTGTAGAACTTGGAAAGATTTTAGTTATTATTTAATTGAATAGATTTTCTATGCCTCTTTTTCATCTTTTCTCCTTCTGGAGCTCCCAAAAATCATATATTTGTTTGTTTGGTGTTATTCCATATGTCATGTAGGCTTTCTTCCTTTTTTATTCTTTTTTTTCTATTTTTTTGTCTGACTGTATTATTTCAAAAGAATATATTTATATATTCAAGTTCAGGAATTCTTTCTTCTACTTGGTTTAGTGTATTATTAAAGGTCTTGTTTTGTTTAAAAACATAATTCATTGAATTCTCTAGTTCCAGAACGTGTGTTTGGTTCTTTTAAATGACATCTATATTTCTGTTGAATTATTTCTCAGATTATGAATTTTTTTCCTTATTTCTTTGTATTATTTATCTATGATTTTCTGTATCTCACTAGTTTCCTTAAGGTTATTATTTTCAATTCCTTTTCAGGTATCCTACATATTTTCTTTTCTTGGGGCCTATAACTAAAGAGCTATTGTGCTCCTTTGGAGTTGTCTTGTTTCCTTGTTTTTTTATGTTTCTTGTATTCTGATGTCGATGTCTGTACATCTGATGTAGCTGTCCCTTCTTCTAGTTTTATGGAGTAGTTTCCATATGAAAAGTGTTGCTCCTGTAGATGTATCTATTCTGTTAGTTGGGTAGGATGCTTTGGTTTTGATTCTGGATGACCATTTTAGTGTAGTCTCTATATGATTACTTCTGCTGTAATCAATGTCATTGGTGTCTGCAAGTTACTAAGTGGCTTAGGCTGCAACTGTTTTTGGAGGCTATAATGAGGGTTTGCTGGGGATTGGGGAATGGAACAGACCAGTCCTCAGGCCCCAAGATGATGTGAAGGGGGCATCAGCACTGGTGACTTCTGGCCCTGGATGGGCCAGTCTTCAGGTCCTAGTGGGATCCATGGGTACCAGTGGTGGCAATAGCAGATCAGTCTTCAGCCTCCTGAGAAGGTAACATTAGTGCCAGTTGTGTCCACAGTAGGGGAGGCATCTTAGTCCCTAGGCCTCTGAGTGGGGCACATGGCATTAGCAGTGCTCACAGTGGGGTGAATGGACCAGTTCCTAGAACTCTAAATGGGGTACATGGATGCTAGAGGTGTCCACAATGAGGCAGATGTGCCATTCCACTGGTACATGACATGGATATGCTGGTACCAGTGGTGTCTGCAGTGGTATGTGTGGGTGGATCTCCTGGCCTCTGGGTGGGGCAGATGAGTCCTGATGGTGCCCGTGGTGTCTCTTAGATTTTTAAGAAAAGCTTGTGGACTAATCAACGTGGAGAATGGAAATGACAAAGTTTAGTATTTTGGGGACTATTTCTTGCACTTTGAATTATGTAAGAAAAGGGAAATATAAGCATATTTGGATTACTATGTGTTCAAATTGAGTATAACCCATATAATGACCCAGAAAAACATAAACTGATATTTCTGTCTATCTATCTATCTATCTATCTATCTATCTATCTATCGTGTATATATATAAATTTGATTCACTGGTGGAATCTGGGAATATCTCTCAGTGTCTTGCCAATGATTTTAACCTACAATGACATTTACCCCTCTGGTATGAACATATATTATTCAGGTTGGGTTATGTTGGTAATCTCTGTGAATATTATAGTGTTATTAATTTTATACCTTTATTTATTATATAGCTTAATATCCTGATACAGACAGCCATTGTTGACAAATAACCCAATACCAAATATTAAAAATAAAACTGATATGCAAAATTATCCTATTGCTTTTGAAATTATTGTTATGACTTAAACAATTAATAAAAAGATGAGTTATTAGTGAGCTGAGATCCGGCCACTGTACTCCAGCCTGGGCGGCAGAGCAAGACTCCGTCTCAAAAAAAAAAAAAAAAAGATGAGTTATTATTTGGATTTATAAGCATTCTGTTCTTAAAACTGATTACAATAATCATGCAAAAATGGAAACAGACACTTAGAATTTAGCATTATTTCCTAATTTACTCTATGATTTATTATAGTCTCCTAACTATTCTACACAGCTAGTGGATAGGATGACTTTCCAGAGAAAATGGCTTTATTTAAGACCTAGAATTGGAAAATACGTTATATTTATTTCAACCACAATGGTTAAACATTTACATAAAAGTCAGCTTCTGGGTTCTTATGTCATTTAAGAGATAAAGAGAACTGGATAGTGTTTCTCCCTCCTTCACAATAAGAAAAAACAGTTTTTTAAAAAAGCTTAAAAATTGATTACTTTTACCATAAGACAACGAGTGTTGCAGGGCAAAAAAAGTAAATCCAGAGTGACAAATGTGCTCTAAGGAACAAACAAGATCCGGGAATTTGTTTACCTGAGACAAAAGATGCCGAATGTCATTTGAGTTGGTATGCAGAGTCAATTAGAAGTTTTTCACTAAATGCTAATGTCTGAGTGTAGTTAAGCATGAAAATTGGAAGCCACAACAAGACACTGGCAAATGTTAGGTTTGTACCCTCTTGCAAGGTTTTCCTCTAGCAACCACACCAGGTACTCACAGGGAATACTGCTGAGAATACTGAGAAAGCCTCCCTCATGGTGCTGGCTGGACGGTGAGTAACACTTCCCCGGCCCGGTGTCAGTCTCATCTGCCCAGTCTCATCTTCCCCACCTCTGCTAATGATAAAAAGGCTTCATAGGCAAAGCAGAAGTCTTCAAAATCTGTGGCCTGAGGACACATATGGAAATCCCCAGCAACTCTGGGAAGAGAACAAGAAGAAAATGTTACTTCTTAGGGAAGCGGAGAATATTTAGCCAATCATTATGTCTGGAAGTGGGGCAGGGATATCTGTGAAGGCCTTTAACCTGGTACTCATGTTTGTAGTACCTGCCTAGGACTACGACTCAAAGAAAACTTCAGAGAATGACTCCCCCTCATTTCCTCCCAAACAAAATACTCTCAAGATGCCCGTGAAAATAACAATGGAATATAGCTGGAAGAGCAGCAAGAGAGAAATAATCCTTTCTTGTGAGCAGCACAAAGTGGAGATCTAAAGTCAGTGAGGGAACAAAGTCCATCAGGAAACATTTATACAGAAAAAAGCCTTCAGTAAATTAGTCAATGATATGAACTTAGGTTATCACTAGAAGAAGTTGAAAGTTTTGGTGTCAACAACAAGTGTCAACCCATTTCAACTCTCAACTAGATTAAACGTAACAAAATAAGGCCTAGCAACAGGTAAGGTATATTCATTTTTAAGCATAAAAAAGCATAAAACCATAGTATCTACTGTCCTACACAACAGGACTACCTTTCAAAAACAAAGCCTGCAGAGAAAACATAATCATCAAAACCAGTCTCAAATATTATACATATGTTAAGATTATAATAATTAAAAATAACTGTAATTAATATTTTAAAGGTTAATGGAAAATGTAGAAAATATGGAAGATTATATAGAAATTTAGCAGAGAGATTGAAACTATAAGAAAAAAATTGAAATTCTAGAAATTGAAAATATCATAATGGATATAAAGAAGCCCATCTTTGACAGGTTCAGTAGTATAGGCAAACTTTGGAGATATTGTGGGTTCAGTTTCAGACCACTACAATAAAATGAATATTGCAATAAAGTTAGTAACATAATTTTTTGTTTCCCATATAAATGTTATATTTACACTACACTGTAGTATATGAATTGTGCAATAGCATATGTCTAAAAGGGACACTGTACATACTTTAATTTGAAAATACTTTGTTGCTAAAATATACTATTGATCTTTTGAGTCTTAAGCAAGTCATAATCTTTTTACTAGTGGAGGATCTTGCCTCAATGTTGATGGCTGCTAACAGAATAGGGTGGTAGTTACTGAAGGTTGGGGTGGCTGTAGCAATTTGTTAAAAAACAAGACAACAGTAAACTTTGCCACATTGATTTACTCTTGATTTCATGAAAGATTTCTCTGTAGTGCATGATGCTCTTTGATAACATTTTACCCACAATAGAACTTCTTTCCAAACTGGAATCAATCTTGTCAAATCCTGCTGCTGCTTTATCAACTAACTTTATGCAATATTCTAAACCATTGCTTGTCATTTCAATAATGTCACAGCATCTTCACAGAGAGAAGATTTCATCTCAAGAAATTACTTTTTTTTGGTTCATCCAGAAGAAGAAAATCCTTATCTGTTCAAGGTTTATTACGAGATTTCAGCAATTCAGTCACATCTTCAGGCTTCACTTCTAATTCTTGTTATCTTGCTATTTCCACCACATCTGTAGTTACTTCTTCCACTGAAGTATTAAACTCTTCAATGTCACCCATGAAGGTTGGAATCAACTTCTGAACTCTGGTTAGCATTGATATTTTGACAAACGTTCTTAATGACATCTAAAATGCTGAATCTTTTGCAGAAGATTTTCAATTGACTTTGAAAGAAATATATTTCAGAGGAATCACAATGGATGGCTCTAGCCTTATGAAATGTGTCTCTTACATAACAGGAATTGAAAGTCAAAATTCCTCATTGATCCATGGACTGTAGAGTGGATGTTGTGTTAACAGGCTGAAAAACAAAATTAATCTTGTACATCTCCATCACAGCTCTTGGGTGACTAAGTGCATTGTCAATGAACACTAATATTTTGATAGAATTTTTTTCTTCTGAGTAGTAGGTTTCAACAGTGGGCTTGAAATATTAAGTAACACATATTATAAATAGAAGTACTGTCATCCATGCTGTTTTTTTGCTTTGATAGAGCACAGACAGAGTAGATTTACTATGTATAAGGGTTCTAGGATTTTCAGAATAGTAAATGAACATTGGATTCAACTTAAGATAACCAGGTATGGTAGCTTCTATCAAGTAACCCATCCTATCCTTGAAAGATTTAAAACCAGGCATTGCCATCTCTTCTCTTGTGTTGAAGTTTTAGATGGCATCCTTTTCTAATACAAGGCATTTTGTCTACATTAAAAATCTGCTGTTTACTGTAGCCACCTTCATCAGTGATCTTAGTGAAATATTCTGGGTAACTTGTTGTAGACTCTACATCAGTACTTGAGGCTTCACCTTGTCATTTCATGTTATGGAGATGGCTTCTTTCCTTAAATCTCACGAATAAACCTTCGCTAGCTTCAAACTGTTCTTCTCCATCTTCCTCACCTCTCTCAGCCTTCATAGAATTGAAAAGAGTTAGAGCCTTCTTCTGGATTTGGCTTTGGCTTAAGGAAATGTTGTGGCTGTTTTGATCTATACATATGATAAAAATATTCTCCATGTCAGCAATAATACTGCTGGTTTTCTTATTATTTCTGTGTTCTTTGGAGCAGCACTTTAACTTTCTTCAAGAACTTTTCCTTTGAATTCACAATTTGATTATATGTTTGGTGTAAAAGGCCTAGCTTTTGGTTGATCTTGGCTTTCATCATGCCTTTCTTTTTTTTTTAAATTTATTTATTATTATTATTATACTTTAAGTTCTAGGGTACATGTGCATAACGTGCAGGTTTGTTACATATGTATACTTGTGCCATGTTGCTGTGCTGCACCCATCAACTCGTCAGCACCCATCAACTCGTCATTTACATCAGGTATAACTCCCAATGCAATCCCTCCCCACTCCCCCCTCCCCATGATAGGCCCCGGTGTGTGATGTTCCCCTTCCCGAGTCCAAGTGATCTCATTGTTCAGTTCCCACCTATGAGTGAGAACATGCGGTGTTTGGTTTTCTGTTCTTGTGATAGTTTGGTAAGAATGATGGTTTCCAGCTGCATCCATGTCCCTACAAAGGACACAAACTCATCCTTTTTTATGGCTGCATAGTATTCCATGGTGTATATGTGCCACATTTTCTTAATCCAGTCTGTCACTGATGGACATTTGGGTTGATTCCAAGTCTTTGCTATTGTGAATAGTGCCGCAATAAACATACGTGTGCATGTGTCTTTATAGCAGCATGATTTATAATCCTTTGGTTATATACCCAGTAATGGGATGGCTGGGTCATATGGTACATCTAGTTCTAGATCCTTGAGGAATCTCCATACTGTTTTCCATAATGGTTGAACTAGTTTACCATCCCACCAACAGTGTAAAAGTGTTCCTATTTCTCCACAGCCTCTCAAGCAGCTGTTGTTTCCTGACTTTTTAATGATCGCCATTCTAACTGGTGTGAGATGGTATCTCATTGTGGTTTTGATTTGCATTTCTCTGATGGCCAGTGATGATGAGCATTTTTTCATGTGTCTGTTGGCTATATGAATGTCTTCTTTTGAGAAATGTCTGTTCATATCCTTTGCCCACTTTTTGATGGGGTTGTTTGTTTTTTTCTTGTAAATTTGTTTGAGTTCTTTGTAGGTTCTGGATATTAGCCCTTTGTCAGATGAGTAGATTGGAAAAATTTTCTCCCATTCTATAGGTTGCCTGTTCACTCTGATGGGAGTTTCTTTTGCTGTGCAGAAGCTCTTTAGTTTAATTAGATCCCATTTGTCAATTTTGGCTTTTGCTGCCGTTGCTTTTGGTGTTTTAGACATGAAGTCTTTGCCCATGCAAAGTCCTGAATGGTACATTCTTACTTAGCTTAATCATTTCTAGTTTTTGATTTAAAGTGAGAGACATGTGATTCTTCCTTTTACCTTCACATTCAGAGACCATTATAGGGTTAGTAATTGGCCTCATTTCAATATTGTGTCTCAGGGAATAGGGAAGCCTGAAGAGAGGAAGAGAGACAGGGAAGTGGCTGGTTGGTGGAGTAGTTAGAACTCACATTTACCAATTAAGTTTACCATCTAATATGGGCTTAGTTTGTAATGCCCCAAAACAATTACAACAGTAACATGAAAAATCACTGATCACAGGTTGCCATAACAGATATAATAATAATGAAAAAGTTTGAAATATTGCAAGAATTACAAAAACGCGACACAGAGATGTGAAGTGAGCACATACTCTTGGAAAAATGATGCTGATAGACTTGCTCAATAGATGGTTATCACAAATCTTCTATTTATAAAAAATGAAATATTGGTAAAGTTTAAGAAAGCAAATCCTAATAACGTGAGGTATTCCTGTAAAATCAACCCAGCCTGAGGAAAATGATCAGTGGATTTCTAGAATGGTCAATAGAGATTCCCACAAATAAATGTAAAGAGATAAAGGAGTGGGAAAAAGAGAGCAGAGCAACAAAAAGCTATGACGAAATATCATCTGGTCTAACACAAGTGTAATTTGAATATCAAAGGGAGAAGAAATAATGAGCAGAATAAATATTTTTTAAAATGTGCCTAAGAATTTTCTGATATTAGTGACAGACACCAATCCACAGATCCAAAGAGCTGAGAGAACAACAAGCAGGACAAATTCCAAGAAAACACATCTACATATATCATATTCAAACTCTTGAAGACCAAGCAAGTGAGCAACCAAAGAAGCACACACACACACACACACACGCACACACACACGCACACATGAGAGAGAGAGAGAGAATCTTAAGGTAGCTGGTATGGGGGTTATATAATCTATAGTAGCACTTAAAATGAAATGCTTTGGTGTAATTAAATATAACAGAACGTGTGGAGAATCTGTATGCTGTAAAGGAAATAAACCTGATGGAAAAAAATCAAAGATAATCTAAATAAATGGAAAGCTACACAGGATTCATTAAGTGTTTGAAACACTTAATATTTGAGATGTCAATTCTTACCAAACTGTTTTTTATCTCAACAAAAATCCCAACTAACTTCTGTAAATATTGACAACAGATTCAAAATGTATATGGAAAGGCAAAGGAACCAGATTAATGAACCATTTTTATAAGGAAAAAAATGTGTGTGGGGGAGATCTGACACTACTACATTATAATACTATTCTAAAACTACAGCATTCAAGACTATAATGTTAATGAAAGGATCAAGTCATAAACCAGTGGAGCAGAATAAATATCTTAGAAATAGTCCCACAAAATGTAGCCAGCAGATTTCTCACAAAAATAGAAATAGAAAAGCACAGTCTTTTTAGCAAATGGTACTGAAGCAATTGAACATCCATATGCAAAATAAATAAATGACACCTTGGCAAACACTTCATGCCTAATATAAAAATTAATTCAAAATGGATTATAGACCCAAATAGAAACATAAACTATAAAAGTTCTAGGAGAAGGAAGATTGCATAACCTTAGTAATGAATTCTTAGATATGGTGCAAAAGCATGAGTCATATGTTTTATAAATACAGTTTTCCTTTATGTTTGATAAATAGAGTTTATCAAAATTAAAACATTTTGCTCTTCAACATATATTCTAATGAAAATGAAAATACAAACAACAGACTGGTAGAAAATATTTGCAAATTACATTAGAGATAAAGAACTTGTATCCAGAAATGCAGAGAACATTTATCATTTAACAATCATAAGAACAAACTACCTAATCAAGACAGGAAAGATCTCAAACATTTTGGGAAAAAAAATAAACAGGTGACAATCAAAACCATATTGAATTACCTCTACACACATATCAGAATGGCAAAAACAAAATAGAACAAAACAAACATACAAAAATTGATAATAGCAAATGCTGGTGAGGATGCAGGAAACAGAAACTCTCCTTCACTGCTAGTGGGACTGCTAAATAGTATGTACAGTCTCTTTGGCAACTGACAGTTTCTCAAAAAGTTAAACATATCTTCACCATGTGAACCAACAATACCACGTATAGTTTTTAACCTACATGAATTAGTAAAACTCTGTGCGCACAAAACCTGAAACCTGTATGCAAATTTTAATAAAAGCTTTATAATCACCACAAACCGAAAATAAACAGGATTCCCTTTAATATATTAGTAGATTGACATGCTGCAATATACCTATACAAAGAAACATTACTCAGCACTAAAAAAGAAACTGCTGATTCATACAACAATATGAAGAAATCTTGATTTCATTTTGCCAAATGAAAGCAGCAAGACCCAAAGGGCTGTATAATGTATAATTTCATTTATATGACATTTTGCTAACTGAAGAAAAAAAAAATCAGTTGTTGATCAGGACATTTAGTTTTGATCACTGGAGAGCACACAATGGAAATTTAGAGTGATGCAGCTGTCTTATATGGTTCTGCAGTGATGTACACATGACACGATGCATTTTTCAAAATTTCAGAAACCATACAAAATAGTAAATTAAATGTACTCATATTAAAATAAAAACTAAGCTTTTGAAATCCAAGGATGAAATGAAGACTGCGCCAAATAAATCTAAGTATAGGATTTAATCTCACTGAAGTCTGTGAGGGAAACAAGAAAGAGTTCACAATAACGTTGAGAACAATGTTTTGACTAGATCATAAAATTAAAGACAGAAAGAACTTTACATAAGCACTTTATTTTAGCTGGTAATTTTGATCTCACAGGGTAAATATAGCCATTCTGTAAATACAACTCCTAAAGTTGTACAAGTAAGTAAACAAAATGTAAATAGTTCACTACATGGAATGGAATGGGGACCAAATTCTTTATATCGAAAAAGGGAATTACAAATGAGCAATTAGGAGAGGCTAGAATGACCCCTGTGGTGATGACTTAGAACTGGAAATAAAAGATTGAGTTCTTGCTTATTTTAAAATGTATAAATATAAGTAAATATAGAAATACATATAGATATGTGTGCATATATACATGTAACTTTCTCTTTCCAGAAAAAGTAAATAAGCAATAAGAGTTCTATAGCAATGAGCACCACTATGGCTTATATCATGGATTCTATATATGATTCTGCAATCATATTTAGAGGAATGACTGATTTCTTTGGTCATATTTGGAGAAATGACTGATCCTAGGGCTGGGGTGGGAAAAATACAAACGATTCTGGAGCATCCTGTAGTGCTAGAAAACAAGCAAGGGCTGAGAAATAAATAAACATATAGATAAATACATAGGGCATGTCAAAGTAATCCACGAGTTAACCTGAAACTTCAAAAGTCTCCCAAAGGCAACCCTAGAACAACTTGAGTAACAAAAGAAGCAATGTTATTATTGAATTACTACCCATTAGATGAAATAAACACGTGTCCATACTGATACAAATAATCAAATAAATTAATTGATGAAGAAAGAAAAAAGCTTCTTTACAAATGGTGAACGTAGAAGAATGGCAGAAATAAGTCAACAGGATTTTTTCAGAGCCTGAAAATATCTCCCCAAAATATTTATTAAGTACTATGATGGTTTAAACATATGCCTGTAAATTCTTTGACACTCTTCTCCCCATGGTGGAGCTTGAGGGTGGACTAGACTTACCAAGAAGCTTCTAATGAATAGCGCAGGAAGGAGACAAAAGGCAGCTTTCTAGTGGAGAAATCAATCAGTCGCTAACTTAACCGTGGTGTCAAAGCAAGCCATCTCTAATAATAAATCATGTTGATATCAAGTTTCCTTGATCTATTAGAAAAAGGCTTTAAATGATATTCTTCACAAAATCCATACCTCAGTTGCATTACGAGAAACCACAGAAACCTGTATCGAGGGTCTTTCTGCAAAATGCCTTCCAAAGTGTATTGGTAATGAACAACAAGGAAAAACTGAGAAACGGTCACAAACTGGAGGAAACTAAGGAGATAAGATGACTTAGTAATCTGATTAACCTGGACTGGATCCCGGAAATGAAAAAACAAACAAAAAAAAGATAGTGGAAAATACAGGGAAATCCTAATGAAGTCTGTAACTTAGTTAATAGTATTATACTGATGGTAATTTTTACTTTTAATAAATGTATCACGGTTATTCAAAATGTTAACATTAGGGGAACCTAAATGAAGCATATATGAAAACACTACAATCTTTGCAACTATTCTTTAAAGATTTAATTATTAAACAATTAAAAATAAATGAAAAAACAACTGCAACAATGGTCTCTATGTTGAGAATTTCTAAAGATGCTGTTTGCTTTGGGATTCAAGTAAAAACACTATAGTTGTTAAACCCTAGATTATTCTTGAAAAAGACAGTTTTATACACTTTAAACTGAAAGAGTATAGGAAAAATAATTTCACTCTTTCAGCTAGGAAACAAAAGGGAACAAATACAAATGGGGTAATTAATGAAATTTCTGCAAGGGGTAATAAAGAGCTCAATGTCCCTTCATTGAATAAAGGCAACGTTCTCTAATTATTAAAGAAAAAAATGTCAACATTTTGGTTGATAGGCCCTGTGACATCTGTCATACATCTTGACATTGTTACCCGACTTCTCCTTGGGACTGAATAACTATCAGGTGCCAGGTACCTCTAAATAACCCTCAAACACTTTGCATGCCCCAGCACATAACTGTCGCCCTCACACTCTTAATTGAGAAACATTCTTTCCTCCTTTGTGACATCACATCCACTAACCAAATGGGGTGGTGTGAGTATCTCCTGTAAAATAAAAGCTCTCCTGATGGCCTGTTCCTGCACATTTCCTGAGGATGCCCTCGATCACAAGCAGGTTATAGCTATTTAAACTTTGCCTTACCTGTACTCTTTACACAAATTGAAGGTCAAAGAAGTAGTCATACTTCTGGGCATAGATTAAGCTGATTTTGTAATACTATTTAGGCTTAACCTATCAGTTTCAGACTAAACCCTCCAAATATCTGCCCAAACTTGCACTATATCCTCTAAAACCAAGGCCTAACAAAGCACTAAAATCAATAGATGAAAACTGGATTGAGAAATGAAAATGAAACTTTGTACCATTCCTTGTAGTACTTCTCTAAGTTAAAAGAAAAAAAAAAAACACAGGGCAGTGATATAAATTTGTTCAGAATCTCAGGAGTATACATGTATTAATAATCTCCCACTTCTCTGGAGTAACAAATTCAAATATTCTTTTATCTTTGGTGGATAATGAAGTTGCATATTTTACAGCTGTAAATCTGTTTTCTGTTCCTTTAGCATCTGTTTAATTCACAGTCATCAGTTTGCTTTCTCCTTAGAAAATCAATAATGTACACTGGTAGTTATGACTTAGGGTTTATTGAGACGTTGTCTTAATTTGTAAAAGTCTTTAACCAGGGCCTCGAGGAACTTACATTTCCCTATATTCTACCATAATTTGTGGTATTCTGAAGTTTAGCTGAGCTCTAGGACTGACTCCATCTATCCAATTACTTGTTTTATCTCTAATAGTCTATAAACTTTCTGATGGGAACCAAATTTTTTTTTCTCAAAGTAAAGTGTATCATCTACAGTATAATATATCCCAAGGAGGTAAATTTCTCTCTCCTGAAAGATCATAACCATTCAGAATTTTTCCAGTTAGTAACTAAGAGATTTTAGAGATGATTCTTTGGGTCTCACTCACTATAGCCAACAATGGGTTTCCAAGTGTATTCATTTTCTCTTGCTAGATATTAAATTAGCACAGAGTTAGATGCATAAACCAACATGCAGTTACCACACCACAGTTTCTGAGGATGAGGAGTTTGGGTAAGGCTTAACTAGGTCCTTTGTTCAGGGTCTCACAAGCTCAAATCAGGGTATTAGCCATGTTGCAATTCTCCTCTGAGCTCAAATTCCTCTTCCAAGCTCATTAACGTTGTTGGTAGAATTTAGTTACTTGTGGCTGTAGCATTGAGGTCATCTCCTTTTAGAGGCTCCCCATCTTTACTGGAAGCTTTCAATACAGCTCTTTCTCTTTCAGGCTAGCTAGAGATTCTTTTACTTTTATAGCTTTCCCCCAATTAAATCAGTTCCCATCCAGAATAATGTCCCTTTTGAATCAAAGTCAACTAATCAGAGATCTCAGCTACAGCGGCAAAACCCTTTCACCTTTTCTGTGTTACATAATCCAATCACTCAAGTGACATTTATCATATTCAAAGATCCTACTTACATTCAAGGGAGGAGGATTATACAAGTACAGGCACACCTGAGCATTTTAGGAGTCATTTTCTTATTCCGTCTGCCACGTTGATTTTCAGAAATTGACACAGTACTGTATCACTTGACCAAATCTTTGTTAACCAAATCTCTTATCTGAGAATTTATGGATATATAGGCATTTAACGCTTTAAAAATTAGCCCTTTAACAACCTCTGTGTCATTGTGAATCATGTTACCTATTCATTCATAAAAGATCTGAACAAGTCAAATATCTCTTTCAACTCAACTTCATGGAATCATCACAAACCAGTATCATGCAACTATTTTTCTACTAACCCAATGTCAAAATCCTACTTTCTTAAGCTGAAAGCAGGAGTTGAAACTTGATGGAGGCCTCTACTAACATAGTTTTATTTTCTACCTTAAAATTAATGGTTCCTTATTTTGCCAGTCTTTGCTGCCCTTTAAAAATATGCAGTATTTCCTAACAAAGTAGGCTTGCTTTCTAAAATTGTATTGTTTTCTTCTTTCCACGTTTCCGTTCGTCACTGTAATACTTTAAATACTATTACTCTTCTTCCATTAGAAGAGGGAAGTTCATGGACCTCTAACCGCTGCTTCCTAAATATCTAGTAGATTTATTAACCCCCCCAATAAATTTATTAAAGCATGCCCAGAAATCCAGATTTAATTTTGATTTGTTTGTAGGTCATATCCTAAGAATGAAACCAGAAAATATCAGGCAGGATACACTGGAAAAAAATTTAACTCACCATTTTGACCCCTTTCCAGAGATAAAAATATGCCTAGATGACAGAATTGCTTTATTCCCATAGCTTGCTGGATGAATAAAGGGAAGAAGGTTTATAGACTCATAGTAGAAATGTTTTGGGATAGCTCATGATTTTGGAAAGCTTCAGAGAAAATAAAGGTGTTTAACATAAGTAGAAACCCTAATTTAGAATGATTAGCAGATTAAAGGTATTTTAATAACTCTAATGGTTCCTAAGAAGTTGATTATTATCAAGGTGGATATCAATTCAAAAAGGGACATCATCAAAGCAAAAGAAAATGTCGATTGATCATTACACCAACAGGCAGTTCTCACCAAGATCCCTAACCCACAACACTCAGAGACCACATCTTTGAAGAAGTTCAAAGAGAATATTATACTATTCCAGTCTTTGGTTGCAGAGTAAGAAAAATAGAATAATAAGTACAATGGAATTGTCACCTGAGAGTATAAACAAGATGAGTGTAAACAAGATTAAGAAACAAGATGTAAACAAAACACATTTTTAAAAACCTGTATTTATGAAAACAGCCAATCAACCCAAACGTTACATATAATTTTTCAACAAGAGAAATAAAAGCCATAATATGAAAATCACCTCTGGTTCACTTAAAATGGCTTCTGGTGGCCCCAAGTGAAATCTTTTTTAAAAGGTATGTGACATTACCCACACATGTAGGACAAACTGGCCTCTGTACTCAACCAACATTAGCAAGAAAATGAATTTCATTTCCTGTTGCTGGATTACTCTTGGTACATGGTGCCAAAGAATTATAATATTATCTGACAAACCCATAAGGGCATTTTGGCTAAAACCAGATCGTTGAATGGTCCCCAACAACCAATTTCCAGATGGATGCACAAAAGTCCACTGCCTATTATCCAAAAAGTAGACAGGGATATGTTACCAGGTTAGACTGATGTACACCTTAAGGATAGTGGCTAATAATGTCAACTCGTATACATTTTGATCCATCAGTTTCCCATCTCAGTAAAAGGTTTATATGCTTTCTGTGTACATAATTGTGTACATAATTTACATAAATTGAATCATTTTTAAAAGCTTTACTAAATATGTAATATATGGAAGGTGTATTATTAACTGCTACAGGAAATAACTGTGGGAATAAGTTGTGTGTGTGTGCACATGTACGCACACACACATGTGTGATTAAGTTTTACAATTTCTTCCAAGCTATAGGTAAATCTTCAAATGATTTTCATTGTTGTATGTAGTTCAAAATGTGGAATGATAAGATAAAGAAATGAGACATTAGGAAATCAGACTCATCAGGTATTATAACAATTAATTTAGTGTTCAGACTCAATTGAAATCGCTCTATTGAGTCTCTAACTACTAAATTAGTTGATGATTCTTTTTAACCTTTGAGATCTTGGTTTTATGAAAGTGAATATAAGTATCAAAATTCCTTAAACATTTCCAATATGAAGACAAATTTAAATCATATATAAAATTGAAATAAAGGTCTGTCAGCAGGAACATTAAGAAGCGTAATGTAACTGCCACTATAAACTCTTAATAAACAAGTTGTAAACAAAATACATTTTTTAAAAATTGTGTTGATGAGAATATCTTATCAACTTGAATGTTATACACACTCTTTCAACAAGAGAAAAAAAGGCTGAACAAACTGAAATCAATGAATTTTCTTGGACTCATTAGAGAACTGAAGTCATAAAGCAAATAATCATCCTGAAATCTGGAGACAGGCAAATACAGTGGGTCATAACTGGAGTCTGCTTATTTGGAGCAGAAGTTTCTGAAGCCATAAACTGGTAATAACATTTATAAGGTAATTCTTCTAAACTGCTGAAGCTTTTTGATGAGGCTGAGTTTCAATTAGCACGAGCATAAGAGACTCAGAGGTGCCATTTATGGAGGCTTCCATACTTTTGTGGGTTTTTACTTCTGGGAACCCCACCAAGTTATCACTGTGAAGAGGTAAGAGAGAGACCCTCATGGCTGTGACAGTGGGTAGAGAAAGTTACCATTTGAAATATTTGAAACCATTTTAATTTTATTTTTATAAAACAAATATTTTTATCTTGAAAATATTTATTCTCTTAGTTATTTTATCCCCCCACTATCACATTCTTGTGATAATCACATCTTTTAAATCTGTAAGCAATGTTATCTTTGAATATAATCTTTGAAATATAATCTTTGAAATCTCACAAAAATTTATATTTTATAATTCACCCTGAATAGCAAGGCCAAAAGAATAACCCACTATTTCCTATACTCAAATATGTTACAGATCAACCCAAAAGAAAAAAGAAACAAAACCAAAACCAAAAAACACATATACTTGGTGAGGAGTTAAAGTTACTCAAACTCCCCAAATAAAGTATTCAAATTATCAGCATTAGTTAATTAATTAATTTATTATTATTATTTTTTTGAGTTGTAGTCTCGCTCTGTTGCCTAGTCTGGAGTGCAGTGGCGCGATCTCGGCTCACTGCAACCTCTGCCTCCCGAGTTCAAGTGATTCTCCTGGCTCAGCCACCCATTGTAACTGGGATTACAGGCCTGCCCCACCACACCCAGCTAATTTTTGTATTTTTAGTACAGACAGGATTTCACCATGTTGGCCAGGTTGATCTTGAACTCCTGACCTCGTGATCCACCCACCCCGGCCTCCCAAAGTGCTGGGATTACAGGCATGAGCCACCGTGCCCGGCCTAATTTAATACAATTATAACTTAAATGGCCACTTTGTCAATGACGATGATTGCTTGAGCACAAGGTGAGTGCCCCATAAGCTATTAGGAGCTGTTTCTTCAGATCAATGTCTCCTCTCGCACTGCCAGCTCCTACATTTGCATCACTCCCTATATACTGTGCATGAGATATATGTATCTCTCTCTCTCTCTTTAAAAAATATTTTCCACCACACATACTTCTTTTTATTAATCAGATAGCAGGGAAGAACAGCAACAAAATCTGAACAAACCAATCACTCTCTCTTTGGGATATGATTTTTTTTTTCCTTGTGCATGAAGTATTCAGCAACATAAGAAAGAGAAAAGAAGAACCTTTCTTGTGCATCCTTGCTAAACACACAATCCCAGTCTACTGGGTCGGATGTAACTGTGAGTATTTATATGCCTACCTCCAGGCATGGTCATCTGATGTTTCACTACTACTGGTTTCTGTGTCTAAGTTCTCACACTCTGCTTGACAAGTGCTTCTTCAGGGGGCTAACAGGCTAGAAGAGCAGCTCTGCAAGAAGTCATTCTTCCCAAGACCGCTTCTTCTCAGCTTCTCTATCTTCATGAATTCTTTGAGCTCAATCTTCTGTGAGAAGAAGGCAATTTTCTTCATTTTCAGGATAGAAGATACTGTTAAGAGAATGAACAAAGTAGTTACAGACTGAGGGAAATATGCAACATACAAAATAAATGACTTTATTGTAAATCATACTTACCAACTCAATTGAAAAATGAGCAACATACCTGACAGACACGTCATCAAAGAACATGTACAGATGGCAAATAAGCATAGGAAAATATTATCAAGACATTTGTCATTAGGAAATTGCAAGTTAAGACAAGATGCTGCTACACACTTGCTAAAGAGGTTAACATTTAAAAAATTGGACAATATCAATATCTGGTAAGGATGCAGTGCAACAGGAACTCTCATTCATTGCTAGTTTTGGAAGACAGCTTGGGAGTTACTTACAAAGTTAGACATAGTCTTACCTCAACATTCAGAAATTATACTCTTGGATATTAATGGCACTGATTTGAAAACTTATGTCTACACAAAAACCTGCATGTTAGTGTATATAGCAGCTTTATTCATAATCATCAGAAAGTGTAAGTCACAAGATGGGTTTCAGTATGCTAATGAATAAACAAACTATGATATATCAGTACAATGGATCCTGTTTAGTGATAAAAAGAAATGAACCATTAAGCAATGAAAAGACATGGATGAAACTTAAGTGCATGGATGAAACTTAAGTGCAAAAGACATGGATGAAACTTAAGTAGGTGAAAAAAGCCAGTCTGAAAAGTCTACTTGGTATATCATTTCAA
Organism: Theropithecus gelada; assembly: GCF_003255815.1. Classification (NCBI taxonomy): domain Eukaryota; kingdom Metazoa; phylum Chordata; class Mammalia; order Primates; family Cercopithecidae; genus Theropithecus; species Theropithecus gelada. The sequence continues at coordinate 171,740,742 of NC_037672.1, read as the reverse complement.
TTATATGAGATTTTAGAAAGGCAGTTAAAAGACCATTGAAAGACTGTTGTATGTTAGGAGTCTGGAGAAGCATAATTCTCCACTTCTTCCATGTGGGCTATGCAAGGTGACACCCTTTCAAAGGCTACAATGTGGAAAACGGAAAGAGTAACTTTACATTAGAGAAATGGACAAACACTACCTAAGCCCGATGATGAAGGCCAACATTAACTGCGACTAGGAATGTCGATAGCAGTTGCCTTGATATGATAAAAGGCACTTTACCTTTGTGGCCTTCCAAATATGTGTAAATTATTCTAACCATAAAAAATTGCAAAAAGGCAACCTCAAAGACTAATTGAGGAACATTCTACAAAACACCTTCCCAATGCTCCTCAAAATTGTCACGGTCGTTAAAAACAAGGAAAGGGCAAAACTGTCGTAGCCAAAGAAACTGAAAATTCAAGACATGACTAATTGTAATGTGGTGTCCTGGCTGGGACCTTGGAACCACAAATAGACATTAGGAAAAAATTAAGGAAATCTGACAAAATTCATGCATTTAATAACGAGTTGTGAATATTGGTTCTTTCATTGTGAAACATGTATTATATAATGTAAGATGTTTCTAATAGGAGAAACTGGGTATGGAGATATATGGAAACGCTGTGCTATCTTTGCATTTTTTTTCTGTAAATTAAAACGCTTTTAAAAAACAAAGTTTATATTAAAAATATTTAAAATGTCATGACCATCTGCCTCTTCTGTCATATAGCCACGCCTCCATGGCTAAGACATAGAGGAGTAATTAAATGGTTCTTTTATTAAAGAAAGGAAGAAAGGAAATACCTTACAATGTGATAGAGGAAGTCACTTTAAACTATGCAGTTTTCCCTTTCAGAACCATCCAATTCAAATGTTGTCTGACAGAATTTGTTTTACATTATTAAATCTGAGAGTCTGCATAACTCTTATACTTGTGCCAAAATTAAGACGCCAGGAGAAGGATCCATTTCAAAGGAAAAAGGAAGTGGCTACCCACGTGGTTACGTAAAGACTTGTGCTCCTGAGAAACAAAGAAGTGGACCAGACAGAATATAAGATGCTAGATGAAAATCGATGATAATAATTGTTTGAGAAGGCTTAGAAAAATAACTAGAAAATCACAGTGGGTGCTTTCTGTTTTCCTTGCTTGCTGAAAGACAAATAGAAACAAAGTATCAGGTACAGATGCTTCTGATTTGGGATCACACAATAACAACACTGCTTCAGACACACTCTAATGAAAGTCAGCTTTCCCTCAAATAATTTTTTTAAATTATATCCTTTATTTCCTCTTTGTTGTAAAAAAAGGAGTATAGATCTTTATACAGATAGAGTAAAGTGGAGATTTGCAAAACCATTGAAGTATCTTAAAGTATTGTAAAATAATCATAATAACAATTATGTATTAAATAAGTAAAAAAATGGTAGTCATTGCCCTAAATATTTAACCTGGTTTATCCTACTTAACTTCCCAAACCACCATATGAGGTAGACATTACTATTATCATTCCCATTTTACGAAAGAAGAAACCATATCGATGATGCTTCAGACTGATGCTCAGACCATTTCCCTGCCTTCTAGTTATAAGTACACAAGTTTACTTAGCCTAAAGAAACTTCTCCTAGTTGTCAATATTATTAAATTATATAAATATTATTTAATTATCTCAAGTTCTAAAAATAAGATATATATTTAACTATGAAGATTTAATAAGGTAAAAGTATAAGGACAGATGAGTTATGTTTTCCATTAAAATACTAGTTTTTAAACTCAGAGTATTGACACTCTAAAACAGTATTAAAAACAACATTTGGGAGGCTGACAGGGGAGGATTGCTTGAAGCTAGGAGTTCGAGACCAGGTTGGGCAATATAGTGAGACTCTATCTTACCAAATAAATTAAAAACCATTAGCGAGTGTCATGGTGCAAGCCTATAATCCCTGCTACTCAGGAGGCTGAGGTATGATCACACCACTGCTCTCTGGCCTAAGTGACAAAGCAAGACCATATCCAAAAAAAAAAAAAAAAAAAAGCAACATAACAACAAAAGATAATACTGTTTCTCCAGTTTCAATTTGTATTATGTAAAAATCCTCATTTGCAGTTTTACAATGCTATCTATATGGCTATCACCTTTTTAATAAATAGTTCTATTATCTTTATGAATTCTCTCTGACTTGTATTTGGCATATATTGAGAACTCTTAAAATTCAGTAAAAAATACAAAAAACAATACAAACTAGGCAAAATATTTCAGCAGACATTCCACCGAAGAATATACATAAATGTCAAATATGCTTATCAAAGATATTCAATATTATTAGTCATTAGTGAAATGCAAATTAAACTCAACTAGATACCACAACAAATCTCTTAGAGTGGCTAAAAACTACTCAAAATACCAAGTGCTGGCAAGAATGCAGACAAACTGGAACATTCAAATACAGGTGTTAGGAAATAGTACAGCCCATGTGGACTATTTGGCAGTTCATTATACACTCACTATCGACCCAGCCACTCTACTTTTAGGTGTTTGTACAACTAAAAACTTATGTTTATGCAAAAACCTGCATATCAATATTCATAGTAGCTTACACTTGTTGGTGCCAAAGTAATTGCGTTTTTTTTTTTTTTTTTTTTTTTAAATAGGATTACTTTTAATGGTAAAAACGGCAATGACTTTTGCAATAAACTAATATAAAACAGTTTGGGGAGATTTGGCACCTTTACTATGTTGAATGTTTTAATCTATCAGTATTTGATTTTTAAAAATTTATCTTATTAACATTTTGTAGTTTTCACCATGCCAATTCTGTACATGTTTTGTTATATTAATATCTAAGTAGTAAATTTTCTTTGGAATTATTGCAAATGGTAGCTTAGTTTTAATTTCGATTTCTAAATATTCCTTGTTAGCATACAAATTGTGATTAAGTTTTGTTTGTTGATCTTGTAACCTGCAGCCTTGGTGAACTTACTTACTGGTTCTAGGAGTATTTTATAATATATTTCTTGGTCTAGTCTACATCCGGAAACCCCATCCCCACATCCAGAAATACTCAGGTAGCTGTGCACCTGTTACGGCGAGGTCCCCCTTGCTGGTTGGTGCGCAGCTACCTGGGTATTCCTGGATGTGGGAGTAGGGTTTCGGGATGAGCCTGGTGGGAGAGTGCTTCTACCGGCCCCTCTGTTTACTGGGTCCTGACTGATTCCTCTTGCTGGTGGAATCTTGCTTAGTATTGTTGGAGGGACTTGCATTTGATCCAAGGGAGGCTTAATCCTTTCTGAGCCACCTTCTTTTGCTAGATTATGGGCTGGGAAACACTTGGCCTGTGTGGCCTTCTTCTGTTCGGTGGGGGGCATATAAGACAAACTGCCATTATAATTTGGTTATCCTCCAGTCCTAGGATTCCAGATCAGTTTGTCTTCCTCTTCCCTGCTTAAAACGTTTCCCCTAAGGGTATACAAAAACCTTCATTTTCTGGATTTTACCTGTAAGGGATAATTGGAAGGACAGCCGAGTTCAGGCAAGCTGATTTATTGTCAGTCCTGCCCGGCTACCTCCTGACAAAAGCAGAGGAGGCAGCCCTGCTGACGGACTATTGGAGGGCTTTATAGGGCGAGGAACAGGGTCGGGGCGGGGAGCTGAGTTGGGTGTGCAGGTGTCTTGACCGCATCCTGGAGTTTTTTGCCAGCTTTGTTTTGCGAGGTGAACAGACATGTTAACCGCATCCTGTAACTGGACAAACAGTTACTGGAGGGGTCAGTGAATGGGGGTTTGTCTTTAGCCCTGGGAGAGCTGTGTGGATGTCACAAAGGACTGCATTGTAAGACCCATGGGAAGGGAGAGGGAACAGTCTGGTTGGGGTGACCCTAACATTACGGTCCCTACAAATTCCCTGTCATGTGCTCTAGTCATACTGCCAAAAAAAAAAAAAAGAAAAAAACAAATAAACAAACAAACAAAAAACACCAGCCAGAGTTATGCTAGCAGATGATTTGAGGAGCGAGAAAAATGGGATTTATTGGGGAAAAAAAGTAAAAAAGGGGGGAAACATAGACTCTCTACAAAGCCAGAGTCCCTGCTGGTGCAATTCCCGCCTCGCAGTTTGAATCCCAGCTTCCACACAGGAAGAGGAGGGGCCAGGCTCCTCCCTGCTGCAAAATCCACGGGAACTTGCTGAGTCTCCACCCCGGTGCGCAGGTCAGCTGGAGTTTTTCCAAGGAGGCCTTCCCACCTGCCTCATTTTTGCATAGGATTTACGTAATTTCGTTGTTTATACATCTCTCCTTCACTCTTTCGCACATCTCTCTCTCTTTTTTATTTTGTTGTTGTTGTTGCTGTTGAGACAGAGTCTCACTCTGTTGCCCAGGATGGAGTGCAGTGGCACGATCCCAGTTCACCGCAATCTCTGTCTCCTAGTTTCAAGCGATTCTTCTGTCTCACCCTCCCAAGGAACTGGAATTACAGGCGCATGCTACCACATCTGGCTAATATTTTTATTTTTATAGAGATGGGTTTTCACTATGTTGGCCAGGCTGGCTTTGAACTCCTGACCTCAAGTAATCGGCCCACTTCGCCCTCCCAAAGTGCTGGGATTACAGGTGTGAGCCACTGCTCCCGGCCTCTCTCATACATATCTATATATCAAACTCTGTCCCCACTCATGATATAAAGCTTGAAGATAAATAAGCACTCAAAAATACTTTAAATTGAATAATGAAAGCAATTTTCACATTGTGTTAAAATTTTAATAATATGTCTCTCTTCATTCTTGTCTCTGAATAACTTGAGTTCATTCATCTTGTGAAAAAGTCCCTAGCACTTTGTCTGGCAGCTGCTTACTGATAATTTAATGAATAAGTGGATGAGTAATAATATTTTATAAAGCAAAGTTATTTTTCCAGAAAAGTAGCAATTTTTTATCAAAGCTTGGAATAACATATTAAAGTCTTTAACAATTAAATTTACATAAGAATTAAAAGCCTCCGTTTTTATGTTTAAAAGGTAACCATGTTGTTTTCCTTGAACTATTAATTTTGTTTTTCACAAATGGCCAATTCTTTTTTAAAAATGATTCCTTTTCTCCTAGAATCAGAAATTGTACTTTGAAAACGTACTCTAGATTTAACAGTTCAAATAGCCCACTAACACACTGACAATTTTGTTGTAAAAAAATGATTTTCTTCTGGGAAATTTTATATTTATGCATTCACATTTCTCTTGACTATTTTTCCATGTTCTTCAGAAAGCTATGGATTTTTTTTCAGACTTCCCTTTTTGTGTGTAGTTATCAAGTTTTAGCTCGTCAAACTGCTGAATTTAAGCTTTATCTATCTAATTTCCTCCTCCAATATTCTTCAGCAGTTCACAGTCTTCATTTCTCATTTCAGGTAGAGTACAAAACATGTTCTCCCTGCAGTCTCAGCAATTGTGAACAAAAACTGAAGTGAAAACCCCCAGTGCATAACTCTTCAATAGTCCTGTGATTGTATAACCATCAGTAAGAAAACAAATTTGATCGAGCCCCCATCCAGTCCTCTTTGCGTGGAATCAGACCTCTTTCGCTGTGGGAAGGAGCAGGTAAAACAAGCAGAGGCACAAAATCATCACCAAACCAGACTCACTGAAATGCCAACACTGGCATGTGCGCAGACATTTTCCACTCTAGACTTACTTCTAAACAGTAATGCCAACAAGCGTGAGAGGTGAAAAAATGTGGATAAATACATGTTTGGTTTATTGAACTAGGTCTTATCATATCCAAATTAAAAACAAAAATCACATCTCAATTTTAAAATAAGGTTCTGAATTTTAATTTTCAGATTCATTGAATTTCTTTGTGATTCAAAATTCAAACTCTTCTATCGAATATATCCTATAGATAAATGTCTCCCAAACTCAGCACCAGATTCTCCCTTTTTCTTGTAGCCATATGAATCTATATATTTTCCATTCCAGAGTCTCCAAATATCTTGTTGATAGAAACACAACTTTCTATTAACAAAAATTGTTTGTGCATATCTAATTTCTTACATTGTATTTCCACCAACCAAACACAACCAAGATCACACACATATTCAGTGTTACACTGAGAATACCTTAAAATCTAATTTTTTAAACTTTGTAATTAATTCTGTCTCTATTTTCATTAATAAAAAAACGTTCTGGTTAGTACCTACCATAATTTATGCCCAGTCTCTGTCTCTCTCTCTCTCTCTCTCTCTCTCTCTCTCTCACTCTCTGTCACACACACACACACACACGCACAAATGCATACATACGCACAGTGAGAGGGAGAGTGAGAGAGACTGTTTTGAATGTTTTGGTTAATTAATGTATTTTTCTCATTTGTATTTTATTTAAATTTTCATATTTACTTTCATTGAAATGAAATATTTTTCCACATTTATTTTTATTGAAATGACAATACATGAGGCTAGGTGTGGTGGCTAATGCCTGTAATACCAGCACTTTGGGAGGGCAAGGCAGGTAGATCATTTGAGGTCAGGAGTTCGAGATCAGCCTGATCAACATGGTGAAACCCATCTCTACTAAAAATACAAAATTAGCTAGATGTGCTGGTGCATACTTGTAATCCCAGCTACTTGAGAGGCTGAGGCAGGAGAATCACTTGAACCCGGGAGGTGGAGGTTGCAGTGAGCCAAGATCGTGCCATTGCACTCCAGCCTGGGTGACAAGAGTGAAACTCTGTCTTAAAAAAGAAAAAAAAATAAAAAAGGAATGGCAATATATGTTTTCCTGAATGGGGAGAAAGTAGAATCAGAGATTAAAGATGTAACAATTATTGGTTTATAACTTCAAATGTTAAGATCTAGTGGTAAGCTACCTCAGTCTATTTGGGCTGCTGTAACCAAGTCTGCATCCTCACATGGTAAAAAGGAAGGCCTCACAAGCTCCCTCAGGCCTCTTTTACAAAGACATTAATCCCATTCATCGGGCCACAGCCCTTAGGACCCAATCACCCCCAAAGGTCACACCTCTTAATATTATCACATTGGGGTTTAAGTTTCAACATATGAATTTTGGGGGGGACACATACATTCAGACCATAGTATAAACCAAGTAAAGATTTTGAATGATCTTTTAGGAAGTGGGACTATTTTTTCCCATCCTTTTTTTCCCCTTTGTCCAAACTAAATGAAAATTTTGCAGTGAAACATGGGGAAAGTCTGAGGAGGAAACCAAAGGGCTAGACACTAATGAGATCTGGCAAAGCAGCTCTTTCGTCTCAAAATTAGTCACAGTATGGAGCAATGAAAAGAAAGGATGTCAGGAACCAAAGAATAGCTAAGACTTATTGTGTGTTCATACCTGATCATCTAGGAAACCTAAAAATCTCCCCAAATCTCCTAGGGCAAGGAACATAGATTTGGAACGTCCTCACAGATAGGTCAGATGAGAGGAGCAATCTCCTATTTCCTTAACTGGCAGAGAGTGGAAGTTAAGGAACAGAAAGCAAATGGCTCTGAGGATGTTTTATAATTGTGATTAGAAGAATCTAGAGAAGAAATTAGATTGGCCCATAAAGCTAGTGACCAGAATGGGGTTTGGGGTAACAAGAAGCTCTCTGCCTGAAAGTTTGGAGAATAGGATCTCAGCAGAGGACAGAGCACATCCACAGGCCAGGGGCTTTGCTCCTTCCTCCATATATATAGCGGTCATACAACCTCTTCGAAAAGAAAATTCTGTAGAGAAGTGAAAGGCAAACTTCTTGAGCTCCCTAAGCATAAACTTGAAGTGACAAAGAATACTGAAATAATTGAGTTTAACTTGAATTGCTTATGACTATCTAACATGAGGTGGAAAAGGAGCTTTTGTGATATGTTAAATCATAGAAAAATCAAGAAGTTACACCCCTACCAAGCTCTATTTTTTTTAAAAAAAACTGTTAGGTTCAGGGGTACATGAGCAGGTATGCTATATAGGTAAATTCATGTGACAAGAGTTTGTTGTACAGAATATTTCATCACCCCGGTATTAAGCCTAGTACCCAATAGTGCTCCTAATCCTCTCCCTCCTTCCTTCCTCCATCCTTAAGGAGGCCCCAGTGTTTGTTGTTCCCTCTTTGTGTCCATATGTTCTCACGGTTAAGCTCCAACTTATAATTGTGAACATGCAGTATTTGGTTTCCTGTTTCTGTGTTAATTTGCTAAGGATGATGGCCTCCTGCTCCATCCATGTTCCTGCAAAAGACATGATCTCTTTCTTTGTTATGGCTGCACAGTATTCCATGGTGCATAGGTACCACATTTTCTTTATCCAGTTTACCACTGATGGGCATTTAGGTTAATTCTGTGTCTCTACTATTGTGAATAGTGCTGTAGTGAACATAGGTGTGCATGTGTCTTTATAGGAGAATGATTTATATTCCTCTGGGGATATACCCAGTAATGCGACTGCTAGATTGAATGGTGCTTCTGTTTTTAGCTCTTTGAGGAGTTGCCACACTGCTTTCCACAATAGTTTAACTAATTTCCATTCCCACCAACAATGTTCCTTTTTCTCTGCAACATCGCCAGCATCTGTTATTTTTTGACTTTTTAATAGTAGCCATTCTCACTGGTGTGAGATGGTATCTCATTGTGGTTTTGATTTGCATTTCTCTAATGATCAGTAATTTTGAGCTTTTTTTCATATGCCCAGTCTATTTTTAAATATCATTAGTGAATTAATTATGAAGTTTACTACCTTATATTTCTCTTTGATATACCAGCATTATTATAATTCATATATCATAAAGTTTGTAGTTTCTCATTTTCTGATAATTTCAATATCAAAAATCTCAAATAGTTTTAATTTTAATCTCTATTTCCTCCATATTTACCATTTTCTTTCTTTGTGTTTTTATTTCTATTTTTTAATGTATAATCTTATAGTTCAAAACACTTACTTGGGCGTTTCTCGTGTCGATTACAATCATAATCTTACGTGATACAAATTTTAATGCTGGTACTGCAGTTTAATTTTCTATAGCCCAAACTCTTCTTTTTCAATTTATCTTATTAGTTTTTCACTATGAGCCACATGTCTGTTGTGATATATTTAAAGGTAATATATCAGAGCTTCCTCCCAGAGACTCTGGCTCCGGTCTGGGGTTTCCCATCTTCTGCAGGAGATGCTGATGCACAGATGGAATTGAAAACCACTGTTGTAGTTAACTTTTCAGGGTCTGTCAGTCTTTTGTCTAGTGAGTCTTTTAATCTGAAATGGGACTTTCAATTTGGCCCACAGCTACCTTTCCTGATATTATAATTAGATGCAAAAAGATAGGTTAAAAGAGATATAAACAATTCTCTAGTCCCTTAGAGAGCTCTGAACTAAAGCAAAATTAGTACTTTTAGTTCATGTTATATTACCTGAATGACTAGATAGAAAGAAAAATGGATACACAGATGATAGATAGATAGATAGATAGATAGATAGATAGATAGATAGATAATGAATAGAGATAAAGACATAGTACATATTGTTGTACCTGTGTTCATATATTATAGGCATCATAGCTATCAGGAGCGTGAGCTGCCAGTGTTACAGATTTTTTCCTGAAATGCCTTAGTTTTACAATTGAGGAGTCCTTGTCTGGAAAACCAGTCAGCCTCCTTAGATAACATCTCTATGTTGTCAGTTCTCAAATAAAATGAAGTTATATAACAATAGAAGGGTTTACATATAATACAGGATATGTCATTAGAATTGCATTGAATGCTTATTAAATCTCAAGGTACTTTCCCATGTAGAATTCAGAATTTATTGTTAGATTAAAATATGTAAATAAGAAAAACAACATAAACTCAATAAGTCCATGTATACAGAGGACACTTTTGGGACACTATGAGGTTGGGGAACACGGAACCATTCTTGGAGATCTTCATTGAGTTAAAATGTTCTATCTTAAAGTAAACCTACTACCCCATTCATAGTGAACATCTAGAAAGATTTTTTTTGTTTGTTTATTTTGTTTGGTTTTTGTTATGCCTTTTGCTGCTTTCTGATATAGTTGAGGCTTAGGTATTTAGGAAGCAATACAAAAATTATCCATATTTATGAAATAGGCAAGTTAATCTGGTTGATTTAATTTATTTAGAAGTTTTGATTCAATAGATTCACAGTGCTGCAGTCCTACCATTTACTTTTTCATTCAAATACCTAACACAGTGTTTCACTTCATTATTTGTTTAGCAATTACTGAAAAGTCTGTGTGGCTCTGTGAATAGAAAGATGTAGACTTCTGAGTCAACAATTTGGGGTTTGCTCCTGGATTGCTTGAATCACTTATTGATGTGAAGGCTTAGTTTCTTCATTTGAAAAACAGGCACTTCTTTTATAAGTTTGCTTACAAGAATTATGTTTGCACTGGTAGAAACATAAAAAGTATGCCTCAAATATTAACTAAATAGAGTGACCATATAACTTATTGTCCAAACTGGATACTTTTGAGAATAAAACGAGGTCAATATTAATAAGTACACTAGGACAACCGGTACAAACCACAACAGCCCAGGGCAAAATTGGGATGCAGGTCAATTTAATAAATAATGGCATTGCAGACCCTGAATAACAGCAGCTCAGTCTCTTTCATTGTGTTCCTCTGAGAGTAGATAGTCTAAGCCCAGAAATCAACTTGCATTGTGGAAATTCTGTCTCTACAACATTAATGTAATTTCGACTTGTATTCCCAAATAAAAGAAAAAAAGTGAGAGAAGGTTTTGAGCAGTTTTTTTTAACATGTAGAGCAAAGTACCTAAATGAGATTTTGAAATGTCAAAAAATATTATTTTTAATTTATCTTAATTTTTACTTAACAAAGATAAATTTGTTACTTATTTGACAGTTTTTTTTTTTTTTGGAACAACATTTCACAAAGTTTACTACTTTAGCAGAATATACCATTTCCTAAATTTACTTAGTTTATGTTCCACTGTAAACTTCACCCTCACTCCTCCCCTGCCCTGGCAACTCATTATAACTTTTAAAAGTTATTTTATTTTATTGACAAAACATTGCAGTGAAAAACTACCTATGTATTTATTTTAAGTTGCTCCCACTTGTATTTGAATGGCAAGGATAAAATAAAGCCTCCTAAACAGTACCATTTTTTTCGTTGTTATCCCACATTACAACTAAAATTTACCTTCTGTTGAAGCATAAAGTTCATGTCATATCACCAAAAAGACACGGGCATGATATCCTTATATTTGTTTTTCAATTACGCTCATATCACTAAATGTTATCCTAGGAGGAGAAAATGTTTTGGAGAGTGATTTTTTTCAGTTTAAAGGAACATTTTTATGCCAATATGGAACAATGATGATTTATCATCTATGATAATATTTTAAATATGAGTTCCTCTTATTCCAGAAAAAGTGACTTTCCTGAATAACAGGAACAAGAATCGATGCCAGGTTCTTTCCTCTGAAAATAAATTAATTTCACTTCTTAGTACAAGGGAGTTTTAATTTCTATTATAATAAAACACACATTAAATAGATGTCATGCAGTACACATTGATACTTACTTGTTGCATTATGTAGAGAACCAGTAAAATCTTTACTCACAATTCGCAAATAATTTCCATAGAGCCTTCTTCCTCAGTGAAAGAGGTCACTAATTCCTTTACTTCACATCCTAAAGCTAGAATGAATTGTGTCAAGCCGTTAGCCATCATGAAGGCCACCAAAGAGAGTTATGCAAATGATGATGTATTCATTTATACACACTCCTATTTTCTCAGCTATCGTCAATTTTCCATTCTATTTTAAAAAATCTTATTACTTTGATATATTTGTAAAGATTCTTTCTGTTGAATCCTAAGTTATTTTACTCTTTTTCAGTTGTCAAAGTTCAAAAACATCTGACTTTTATATTGTGAAAAATAACCTTTTATAAACCTAATCCTCTGTAGTCAGACCAGCTCATCTCTCCCATTTTATCAGGTGATTTCTCACCAGAATTTCTATACCAAAAACTACAGTATTCTTTAAGGTTCTCAAACAGATCATATTTCCTTTCCTCTGAATGTGTTCATACATGCTGCTACCTCATTTCTTTACGTACCCTATTCATCTGGCTAGTTCCTAAGCATTTCAAATTTCAGAATATTTTTCTTCTCAGAAAGCATTTTCTGAGCCTCAGATTGAAGCAGTTCCTATTCTTCATCCAAATCACATTTTATACTTTTCACATAAGAAGGATCTCAGAATAGCAATTAATTAGTGCCTGCCACACCACTTGAATAAGGTATTAAAACATTATGACAAATTGCAATGTTAAAAGCCAGGAGTGAAAGAAGCAAGTGATACAGGTTAGGGCAAGTTTTTCAGAAATTAATGATATTTCATTGTTTGTAGTCCAACAAAAGTGTGGTGGCAGCTGCATGGTCTTGTGACAATAAAAGGTATTAGAGATGATAAAAGATTTTCACGATTGCAACCGAAGAATATGAGGAAATAGCTATATCTGAAAAGACATCGGGGACAATAGATTATTTGAAGGGTCTCAAAATATAAATGAACATTTCAGCATGTGGATGTGGCCCCAAGGAAAATTCAAAGTGGAGATAACAAATAAGAAGGAAGATTTAAATATTGAAAAACCAAGAAATCTTGTGGCGGGGCAAGAAGTCTACTAGGTAGAATGAATTACGTGTAAGATATAAAACCACAGAATTTGGGAAAGTTAACTAAGGATGAAACAGAGGGAAATGGAATGGAATGTGAAAATACTGTTCTTAAGTCCAGTAATGCTATCCTAAACCAAAATATTAGAGAAGTAGATGAGCAATTAAGAAGAATTGAGAGTAAAGGGATGCATGGTGGTTTCTTAAGGTTTTATTTGTAATAATCTCATTTTTATGAAAGAGGAGGAAAAAATTCTGTATATACAACAGTGCTATATGTTTCTTTCCTTTTTTAAACATTCAGACTTTGCTTAGGTTTCATAAAATAATGTTTTCATAAAATATACAGCAAAACAAAGATAAACTTATGCTACTCAGATGACCTTGTTTTAAGAGATGCTTGTACCAAATATGAATTACAAGATGATCATGAGATCATCTGAATATCTTGACTGGGCTCAGGATAAGAAAACAGGGGATCGTTGGTATAATGTTTTATTAGGACTCCCATTACAATCACCACAAATTGGTGGCTTAAAACAACAGAATTTCATCCTCCCAAAATGTTGGATTCGAAGTGTCCAAAATCCAGGTTTCGGCAGGGAAAAGCTCCCTCTGAAGAGACTCTGGGGCAGAATCCTTCTTTGAATCTTTTGAGTTTTTGGTGGCTCAGGGAATTCCTTGGCTTGTGGCAGCATTACTGCAGTCTTTGTCTCCATGGTTATGTGGGTCTCCACATGGCCTTCTCTATTAGTGACTGTGTCTTCTCTCCTTCTCCTTTCTGATAAAGGTGCTTGTCATTAGATTTAGGGCACACCATAATCCAGGAAGATCTCATCTCAAGTCCTTAACTTATTTATCTGCAAAGAGTCTTTCTTCCAAATAAGAGAACATTCACAGGTTCCTGGGGTTAGGACATGGGACGTATCTTTTTGGGAGCCACCATCCAATCCACCACAGATAGTAGCACTTCTTTTTTTGATCATAGTACTCATAAATATATGCTTCCTTTTCCATTTCCTTTTCTAAGAGCCCACCTCAAAACACCATCTAGTTCATGAAGTACTGATGTTGGCTGAGAAGAGACTTTAATTACCTACTCCAGAAGTCATCTAGAATAAATAGTCAAAGTTTTATTATTATGGTTTGAATATTCTAAAAATAGGACAGAGAAATGAATCATCAAATGACTGGATATTTTCCCCTTTGATATTTCAAGTATAGATTTCACTCCAAGGCAACACTTGCAAATAAATGTCATTTTCATTTTTAAACAATTTAGAAATTATTTTTATCACATACCTTTGAATGAAAATGATAAAATAAATGGGTTTTGGCAATTGTTCATTAGAATTGAGAGATGTAAAATAATTTATCATTATTTCATTTTGAGTTACGTTCAACAGTTGTTTACATTTCCTAAAATCAGGACCTCAGGAAAAAATAAAGTTTACCTACTACAAAAGCTTGAAAGGCAGATCAGACTTCACAAGGATGGATTATCCAAATAAAAGACACAATATGCATTTAGATGGAAAGAAAAAAACAAGCCTGAGGCTACCAAGTTTATAGTTAACTGGTGGAAAAATAGCCTTATTCTCACATGATTATCAGAAACACAAGTCTGATCACAAGTCAGTGTTGCAAATTTTATGAATATAATCTTTTCTTTTTCTCCCTCTCTTCCTTCTTTCCTCCCTCCCTTCCTCTCTCCTTCCTTCCTTCCCTCCTTACCTTCCTACCTTTCTCCCTCCATTCTTGCTTCCATCCCTCCTTCTTTTATTGAGGAATCAGAAACATATATAAACCATAGATTTCATATGGTTAGAGAGTATATTTCAAGGTACACTGTTTTTGCTCTTGTTTTTAATATCTCAGGGTAAGGTGGTTAGTTTTCTTCCAGGGCTGTGGGAAGTGAAGTAAGTGCATGATCACACCTCATGGTGGAAGAACAAGATACTAGTTTTGCTTTCTCAGTACCTCCTCTGGTCAAGGATTTGTTCACATCAGCTTATTTAGCCACTTTTATTTATTATTTTTTTAATTTTTTAAAATTTTTCATTATTATTATACTTTAAGTTCTAGGGTACATGTGCATAACGTGCAGGTTTGTTACATATGTATACTTGTGCCATATTGCTGTGCTTCACCCATCAACTCGTCAGCACCCATCAACTCGTCATTTACATCAGGTATAACTCCCAATGCAATCCCTCCCCCTTCCCCTCCAAAAGCAACGGCAGCAAAAACCAAAATTGACAAATGGGATCTCATTAAACTAAAGAGCTTCTGCACAGCAAAAGAAACTCCCATCAGAGTGAACAGGCAACCTACAGAATGGGAGAAAATTTTTCCAATCTACTCATCTGACAAAGGGCTAATATCCAGAACCTACAAAGAACTCAAACAAATTTACAAGAAAAAAACAAACAACCCCATCAAAAAGTGGGCAAAGGATATGAACAGACATT